>NC_082671.1:79622500-79925000 GCF_025265405.1 Mesoplodon densirostris
TGATGGTTCTGGTCTCTCTAGGGTGATAGGAGAAGGAGCCCTATCACATTGGTATTGTCATCAGTTCCAAGTTCCAAAGCTTCTGGATGCAGTCAATAGAGAGCCTGTCTCTTCACAGACCCTATATGATCCTGGAAAGCGATGTTCTGAGGAAACAAACCAACATTTATTTAGGACCTACTAGGTGTCAGGTGATACGCTAAGTACTTTTCATACAGTATGTCATATAATCCTCAAGCAATCAGTACAAGGAAAATCTTATTAACCCCACTTTACAAATGGGTAAACTGAGGCCAAGGAAGCTTAAATGACTTGTCCGGAGTCATACAACAGGTCTCCCAGGCTCTATGAGGCACTTGGGCTTAGCCAGGAGTAGACCTGAGTTTGAATCCTGGCTCCACCACTTACTGCATGAATGACCCTGAGTAAGTCATTCCCAACTCTGAGTTTCAGTTTCCAAGTCTCGGTTTCCACATCAGTTAAGTGAGGAGAACTTTCCAGACTTAAAACCTCTTTAATTCTCAGTCTGATGTTATAACAGAAGCAGTTAAGCCAAAGAGCAAACATCTGAGCCATCCTGCAAACAAAAACCATGCAGATTTGCTAACAAGATTAAGAAAACATAAAACATGCTCTTTTAATTAATATTCCTAGCAGCCTCCCAATAAAGTCAACATATAAGGAAAGATGAGGATTGGGTCTAGACAAGATCCTTGACTACAGGTGGCTAAGAACTTGAGGAGAATTAACACAAATAAATGCACAATGAGTGAGGTATTGCCAGCGAGTGTGGCACCAACTCCAGGAGACATTCTGGAGTCCAGAAAGATCTAGGGGGTCAGGAATTGTTGGAGGAGCTTCAAGAAGAGGTTGACTCACAGAAGTGTGGGTTGACGAGGTGTGGGGAGAGGAGAGTCTTCAGGGGCTGGGTGGGACTGTGAAGATAGCCTATTATCCCACTCTAAAGCCCGGCCTCTCTGCGTTTGATTGGAACAGACAAGCCCACGGGGTATGGCTCGAGCAGTCGGAGGGCGCCTCAGACAGGAATTGTGGATGAATGCTGCTTCCGGAGCTGTGATCTGAGGAGGCTGGAGATGTACTGCGCGCCTCTCAAGCCTGCCAAGTCAGCCCGCTCTGTACGTGCCCAGCGCCACACCGACATGCCCAAGGCTCAGAAGGTAAGCCAACCTGGGGGGGGATGGGGGTTGGCCACCCCTGTGAGATCTGTATCCTGTCCATGTGGGTGAGCCAAACAGTAACTAGGTCCCGTAGTCTCCTGGCTCACAGGTCAAAAAAGCTCCCTTCTCACCTGAGAGGTCCATCCCTTACATCACTCTACTTTGTAAACTCTCCCTTCCACTGCTCTGGACCATCTGATCACCAGAAGACGGTGGAGAAGAATGATTAAACTTGGGCTTTGGTATCAGACAAAACTGACATCCTAGGTTCGCCAATCACCAGCGGAGAGCCCTTGGCGAAATAATGTAACCTCTCAAGCCCTAGTTTCATCAGTAAAGTTGGGGTAACGGTACTATCTACCTCATCAGGTCGTTTGTGTGCATGCAATGCTTTTCACATGCCTGCACAAAGTAACTGTTGGACAAGTGTTAACTTCTGTCATAACTGCATGAATAAAGTATGTGACCTTTCAAGTCCTGGTATTCTGCAAAGGTGCAAAGAAAAAAAAACAACACTCTAAAATGGGAACTAATAGAAATTCACATCCAGTGGCAAACATAAAAGAAAATAAAAACAAAATAGAAAGAATATAAAAACAAATAAAAACTTCTGTTTGGCTCTAAGAACACCGAAAAATTTCTAATGATCAAAATCTGCAGGTGTCTCTTACTAAGAGCTAGACTTTAAACAAGCCTTAGAGGTACTATCTATGCCACCAAAAGTACGTAAATCATCTGATGCACATTGATAACTTAATACATTTTTGTTGAATGAGTGAATGAACAAGTGAACAATGAATATGTGACTACATTTTAGTGATTAAGTAGAAAGGATGAGAACTAAAGAGAAGGTGAAGAAAATGAGGAAGGATGAATAAGGAAAGTAAAAAACTCTCAGGTCTCGTGGGGACTCTGTTGACAAAAAAAGAAAACAACAACTTGAGGTTTTAATCTTTGGAGTCAAAACTAGCATCGTGCAGAAGGCACAAGATGAGAGACCAAGTACATAATAACACCTTTGCTGCTTCCTGGTCCTAATTTGCAGCTGAGGCTGGAACAGGGGGCTTAGCAGAGATGTGACCCCAGGGAGCCACCTTGAGTGATGGAAAGGGACTAGGCACAACCTGGTTCACAGAGAACACAGTAGCCAGAGGATGAGTCAGGGAGCAAGCACCACAGAAATAACTTTTAGGTGAATGTGGCTGGAAGGTGTGCTTGAGGGGGTGAAGGCAGGTTAATTCTTTCTCTTTCCAGGTGACACAGTGCCTCTCAATTTCTAGTTGGGGAGGGGGTGGGTGGTGTCAGAGGTGAGTCCCAAAGTTCTGGAATATCAGGTCTAGTGACTGAGGTCCAGACACCTCTCCAGCACCAATGATGTCTTCTGCATCTATGGAGCCCAGGCATCCTGGGCTGACTCAAAGGCTCTGTCTCCCGGGACACCAAGGGAACCACCTGTTCTCAATGCAATTATTTTTGTGATGTTTACAGTATCAGCCCCCATCCACCAACAAGAAAACGAAGTCTCAGAGGAGAAGGAAAGGTGGGCCAAAGAAACATCCAGGAGGGGAACAGAAGGAGGGGACGGAAGCAAGTCAGCAAGCAGATGAAAGGCAAGAAGAAAGAGCAGAGGAGGGAGACTGGAGCTAGAAACTGAACACAGGCCAGAAAGGAAAACGGAGGAGAGCAGGACTAAGACAGAGGCAAGGAGGATGAGAGAGAAGCAGACAGCGAGAAAAAAGTGGGAGATGCTGTAGAGGAAGTGAAGAAAAGTAGGCCCGCTGGAGCTAGAGAAATCATGTGACAGAAGGAGGAGAAACGGAGAAATGTGGAGAAGCTAATAAACGTGGAGAAATGGAAAAGGAAAATGTCATGCCCAAGAAAGTCCAAAGAAAGACAGTGGCAAGAATGAAAAAAGAACAAAAATTATGCAAGAGGCAAAGAAAACAATTCCCCTCCCCACCAAAAAAACAAGTAAAATAATTAAAATAAAAATCAAGGCTTTTATATGCATTTTAAATTTTTGTGTGAATTTTACAAGAATTTCCATGTCAATATATATCCAGAGTTAAATATTAGCCCCAAATTCTCAGCAAGACTGAATTGTGTCATAAAAGTTCCCAGATTTCCTTTCCTACAGTGTCATTGGAGGCTGCATTTCTTAGTCAAGCTGGGGCCAAAGGGCACCCAGTATTTGCCTAAAGGCCCATGAGGCCTGAGAGCTTACCTATGAGAGGAGGTCACTGAACTTTTTTGTGTGCACTTTGGAATCAGACATAAAAGATGTATTAGTGTGATAGGGCTGCCATAATAAAAGTGCCACAGACATTTTCACACATTTCTGGAGGCTGGAAGTCTAAGATCAAGGTGTTGGCAGGGTCATTTCCTCCAGGGACCTGGGAGGGAAGGATCTGTTTCAAGTCTCTTTCCTTGGTTTGGAATTGGCCTTCTTTTCCCTGTGTTTGCACATCATCTTCCCTCTATACAAATCTCTGTACCCAGCTTTCCTCTTCTCATAAGGACACCAGTTATATTGGAGTAGGACCCATCATAATGACCTTATTTTCACTTAAATATCTGTGTAAAGACCCTATCTCCAAATACAATCACATTCTGAGGTACTAGGGGTTAGGACTCCAACATATGAATTTGGTGGGGGACACAATTCAGCCCCAAACCAAAGACTTATGATGTTTGACTACTGCCTTGTGATTCCATCACCTATAAAATTCTCTCCCTCCCTCCCTCCCTCTCCCTCTCTCTCTTCTGTCATGCACGCACACACACACACACACACACACACACACACACACACACAAATCTAGATTTTTAGACCTGAAGTCCTGTGAGTTTCTGCTCCATGGAAATACTAGGGCCATGTTACGTTAGAGCTGCAAATCATTTGCTGCAATCCCTTCATTTTGAAGATAAGGATGCTGAGATCCAGAAATGGGTAAAGACGGGCTTGGGTTCTAAGCCACCCTCCTCTGGCCAACAGAGAACAGCACACAATCAACAGGGACTAAGAAAGAATTCCAAAAGGAAAAGATAGGGCAGAAATGGCCACATGAAGTCTGCCACTAATTTAATATTTTCCATCAGAAGGAAGGGGGTGAAAGAGAGTAAGAGCAGTAGATTTTCCTGAGGGTAAAGAAAAGTCAAGTAGAATCACAGAATTTGAGTCTTAAGAGATTTTCTCCTTCACCTTCCTTGATTTAAACAGTAGGGTTAGGGCCTTCATAGATAAAAAAGCAAAAAGCCTCAAGATCATTCATATTGTGAATTATAAGAGGTGAGAGAGGGTGCAAGAGAGAAGTGCTCAGCCAAGCAAATGATGACACTTGGGGTAAGAGGATGACAATCAAGAAGTGAAGCATTTCATCGAAGTAGCCTACTTTGAAGATGTCATGGTATAAAGGAGCATTCATTCTACCTGTCCTTCATGCCCCAGCCATGCTTTCTACTTCAGGATCATCCTTACTCCATGGGTCACTGAAAACCCAGGATATATAATATATGGATATGCCCAAGGCTCAAGCCAGGAAGGAGGAAAAGGTCTGATCACAAGCATGTCAAAGCACCACATAGGAGCCAAGACACTGCTGTTACGGTTGCAAAGTAGGTCCTGGCTTATTAGAACAGACAAAAGCCAGGCTGCTGCCTGAGCCCATCTGGCCAGCCACCTTATTCAGGAGATGCCCAGTTCTCCTGCTGATACATACATGCTTTGGAACCAGCCTCAGGCATAAGCCAATACCTACTGTTTCTACCACCTGAGAGTAACCCTGCAAACAGCGATGGCTTTTCAAGGGACCACAGTTTGGTAGAAGAATTAACAGTTCATGTCCTATGGAAAGATTTCTTAGAAGATTATCCCTTCCCTTTTTCCTTGATGACTGAATCAATGTCAGTTATAACACAGGGCTTTGGATAAACTATAGTTATACCCAATGATGAACTTCATTCAAGAAAATGTAAGGCAAAGACTTTAAAAGAAAAAAAAGGAATAGAACTTTCTAGTTAAAGAATGCTTAACTACCAGACTATTAGTTAAAACCCACTTCTTTTTGCAGTGGGTTTTATCAACTCTAAAGCAGTCATATTGAATGCCTACATGTGATTTCTCAATAATATGAATTAAGTAAACAGGAAGAATCTATTGTCGTCTTTCCATCTTACCTCTTCTAGAATCAGTACTAAGCACCTAGTGATACATGGCATATAATGATGGATGAAAGGATGGATGGACAAGTGAGTGATATAGGGAGGGGAATAGTATTAGAGACATAGAGCATAAAAGTAAGTAGCACTGCTGAGATGAAATAATTCTTTTTGCCCTTGCATAAGACAGTGAGGCAAGTGCAGCGTAAAAAAGGGAAGGCAGAGGAATTGTGTTTGCACAAGTCTTGCACATTTGGAATTTCCTACTCTAGCCAAAATTGAAATCATTCAAGAACCTACTGCTAAAGGTGGCAACTGGTTGAGTACTTTATAGTGAATGTTATGTTCCTATTCATCCCCTCAATGCTTTCTTGAAGTGGGCAGAGTATTAATCACCATTTAAAAGTCCACTGTTTCAAATGTTTCTTTTAGGGCAAATTGATGATTGTGTGTAAAACTAACAGGAATATGTAAGGAATCATGATCCTTAAATTGTTGAAAATATTTTTATTTAGTACCTATGATGTGCAAACCTCTGTACAAGGCAGGAAGGAGAATTATAAAGATTGGAGAGACAATAAAACATAGTGGTTAAGAGTACAGAATCTAGAATCAGACTGCCTGGGTTCAAATTCTGGCTATTTCACTCAATAGCTGGATGGCCTTGGGAAAATCATGAATTTACCTGTGCCTCAGTTTCCTCATCTGCCAAATGGGAGTAATAATTGAATCTACCTCATAGAGTTGTGAGGATTTATTGAGATTGTGTGTGTGTGTGTGCGTACAAATATATATTATAGTGTTTAAAATGGTGCCTGGCACATAGTAAGCACTATTAAATTTTTAGTTGATATTATTTTACTTAGTTCTTAAAATTAGAGCCATCTGAAAAAGAAATAGGTCTCCTCAAGTAGGAGCGAGGCTCCTATTAACAAAAACTTCAAGCTCAAGCTTACCAACACTTTCTAGTGACATGGTAATGTGTTTCGAGCATATGATAGGAAAAGAGAACTCGATGACCTAAGAATCCTTCCAACCCAGAGAACCCCAGTTCTATGAATTATTCCAACTTCAGTGGAAGCTGGCTGTACCACGTGAAGAACCATTAACTTTTATTTTGAGGTCACGGAATGAACTTTCAGAAAACCACCATTTTTCTCAACCAGTTAAAATCAAATGTAATATGTGTTTTCATTTCATGGTGCCTGAGGAAAATTTAATTGTAGCATGAACTCCAGCTCTTACTAGTTTAAAGTAAAATTGCCAAAATAAATAAAAATTTGGGATATTTCCGGGCTCACACAGCTTCCGGGACATTTCAGTTTCTAGGGCTGCCGATCCCGGTGCCTCTCACAAACATTTGATCTTCTTTCAAACATCTCTTGAAAACAAACAAAACCTCATATAGCTTGTAATGTGCGTGCTGTTAGGATGCAAGCGTGGAAAAGAAATGAGCTCCCGAAGAGCCCCTCCCCTACTCTCTCCTCCATCTCCTGTCTCCCTCCTACTGATCACCAACAGGAAACAATGTTTTCTTAAGTAATAAACTTTGCAATTTCTCAAGTCCACTTGCATCCATGGGGGAGGATGAGGTCTATTATCTTTGCTTGCCTATGTGAAGGGAATAGGGCTTTTGGCAATATTTACTAGAAAACAGTGAGCTGATTTATAATCCAAGGGCAAAGTTGATAGTCTGGAGTTAAAGTGGAAGCCTTTGGTAGCAAGGAAAAGGTAAATCATTTTAGAGGAAGCAGAAGGCCGTTTATGAGGTTTGAAATATCCACTATAGAATTCCTCAGTGATTAAAAGCCCAGCTACTGAATCCTTTGAAAATCAGTGACAATATATATTGACCTAGGCAAGATAAGTTCACTTTTAAAGAAGGAACAGGCACGGTTAGCCAAGGTTCTTCAGTGGCCACTAAACTTCCAGACCTGCAAGGTCAAAATCAGCTTCTCCATCCTCAGAGGCCTAACTGAAATCTGAGTACCTTTCCCTGATACCCATCTATTTGGGACTCTTTCTTTAATGGGACTCCTTTAACAGCCTTAGTGCTACCTCATTTTTATCTAGCAACCACAAGAGATGGTTTAGAAATATATACTCACATTTAAACTCAAGTAGAGAGAAATGGAAATTGAGAACAGCAGGGAAATTATGAGAGATGTGGGACAACGGGTCTATGAGTCCATGTCTGGTACTTCTAGAGAGCAGAAACTTCTCACCGCACTAGGAACTCAGTCATAGCTCAACGGGCCATTGCTAGATAAGTAACAAGAGCTAGAAAACATTTTCCAAAATTTCCATCTATATTTTATTCACTAATGTTGTTACAGTTTTGAGACCCATTGGTCAGAAAACTAAAACTTTTGAAAAAGCAGAGGTTTGATAGAAATAAGAATGCTAAAAGTCCATCCAACTAATTTTAATTCTAAATACCCTTGGTGGTAATTTACAATCTGTAGTTAACTACAGCAAATAGTTTTGAAGGGAAGGAGATTATTTTCTCTTCTTTGCTTTTTCTCTGTGCATGCGTGTGTGTGTGTGTGTGTGTGTGTGTGTGTGCGTGCATGCTGGGATTCACGTGCCAAAATTCTGTGTAAAATATATAAACATTCACATGGAGCTTTCTGTCTGGACAGCTCCAAGAGGTCATGTAATCAAAGACTAACCAGCTCCGCCATCCATGAAAATATGATGCGCTATTTTCACAGCTGTAGGTAACAATTATGGAAAGACAAAAATTCTAAATGATTACAAGTAAGACCATGGCAGGTTGAGGGTTGGGTAAAGATTCCTAATCAGTTGACGATTGCAGACTTGGGAACATGTGATATTTATGTCATGGTATGAGTGTGGCAAGCTTAAATCATTCATGAGGCATTGGAGGACTAGAAAAAATGAAAAGTATAAAGGAACCAATAAATATATAGCATTATTTTGTCAGTATTGGTTGACCAAGGCCATGATTGGATGGCTCTGGTTTGTCTCTGTCAATAATGATATTTGTTTCCTTCTTCAAAAAACGCTTGTATGGAAGTAAAAGTACTTTTGGCACAATGGAATGATTCTGATTTTTTTAAAACTGTATACACGCATGAATTTTTCTTGCGCCATTTTCTGTCTTGGAAAAGCACTGGCTGGCATCATGCATGTTTACTCTTATATGCTGAAGGCTCCCATCAACCTCAAACAGATGCAAATCACTTTAACTTGTCATTGTGTTATTTTGTTCATCCTAAAAGTTCAGAAGAGCCTTCCAAACTTGCAAAATTTCTCTCAATTCAGTGAGGAGGAAAATTCAGAACACAGTATTTGAATGTTCTGCCCAGATTTGTCACACACACAAAGAATGAGTGGAAGAGGGCAACACCCTTTCCTACTAATCCTCTGAACTCATCACTATTGCGTTGAAATGACACTAAAAGGTAACAACCCTGAGCCTTCCATCTCCCCAGAATATTATAATATAAATTACCACATACATGAGTTTAAGTACTCCAGCATATGTTGTATGTCAGATGAAACAATGCCATTTTGGAGGCTTAAGAGAAAAAGAATAATCAAATCCAGTTTTTAGGTAAAAATGTGCTGAATCTTTAGTACATATCAGTGAAATTGCTAGAATCTGGTGTTCCACTTTTTTAAATACCACAACATTTGAACCTTTCAGCAATTCCAAAATCAACTCCCCCTGGGAAAGATACTGTGCTTAAAGTTTTTTTTCTTAATTTAAAAATGTAAAACAAACACAAACAGCTAACTAAACAGGCTGCCCATATAATCAACAGTCTAAGCAGCCCTGAAGTATTTTACAACATCCTTCAAGACTATTAAAGGCAACATAAATAACTATTGCCAGCAAGGGAAAATACCCTTCAGATTTTTTTTCCCTTTCCTTTTTTTTTTTTTGGTTTAATTTTTTTTTTCTTTTTTTTTTTTTGGCTGCATTGGGTCTTTGTTGCTGCGGGCAGGCTTTCTCTAGTTGTGGTGATAGGGAGCTACTCTTCGTTGCGGTGTGTGGGCTTCTCATTGTGGTGGCTTCTCTTGTTGCGGAGCATGGGCACTAGGTGTGTGGGCTTCTGTAGTTGTGGCATGTGGGCTCAGTAGTTGTAGTTCGCGGGTTCTAGAGTGCAGGCTCGGTAGTTGTGGTGCATGGGCTTAGTTTCTCTGTGGCATGTGGGATCTTCCCGGACCAGGGCTCAAACCCATGTCCCCTGCATTGGCAGGCAGATTCTTAACCACTGCACCACCAGGGAAGTCCCTCCCTTTCGTTTTTTTTTTTTTTTTTTTTTTTCTTTTTCAGGCTTTTAAACCATTTTGGTAGTGATTTCTTACATCATAGATAGAAATACTTGAAACAGAGTCAGGTGGTGTCCTTTGAAAAGTAAGAAAGTTGCCAAGACAGGATAATCTGTGAATAATTATGGGATAAATACAGTCCCTAAACCTGGGGATTCCTAGGGATGTACCAGTCACTAGAAAAAAGAGCTATACATCTGCTATCCCAGCACTCAAGGGAGCCCTGGGCACCCAGTAAATGACTACTCTTTCACCAGCCAGAGAAAGGGCAGCACCCAAGCATGGGGTGTGCTTTGACAACAATAACTATTTTTTAAAAGGCAATAATAAGAGCTGTTATTTATTAGGCATATGCTCTGTGGTAAGCACTATCACGAATCACCTCATTTAATCTTCAGTGTTAGCCTGTAGGGTAAATGCTATAATTACCCGCATTGCACAGATTAGAAAACTTGGGCTAAGGGCAGCTAGATGTCTTGCCAAGATCTTGCCCTAACAAGTGGTCAGACCAGAATCCAAACTCAAGACAGACTCTACTGTGTTAATCATGCATTGTGCTCTCTCTTCTGCATTTCTTCACTGATATTTACTGTACTGCAGCCCACCAGTTGTAAGTTCTGAGACCGGAGGGGGCTCTGTGCACAGCAGGAAGTAGGAAGCCATACACGGCTTGCTATGACCTGAACTCTATTCCACCACTCCTGTGGGAAATTTAAATCAATTTAACAAGCATTTCCTGGTTTGCCACTTTGCTCAAAGCAACATGCATCCAGGGAGGAGACAGAGGTGCAGGAACAATGCTACCTGACCTCAAGGAGTTTACTTTTTAGTGGGGAAGTGAACACTTACATAATTTATCCCACAGCACATCAATGCTCTAGCAAAGGTAGACCCAGAGTGTATTCTGACAGCACAGAAGTCAGAACAGACTGGTGTTGCCATCAAGCTCACAAAATAGATCTAAACCAAGGGCCCTTGAAACAGTAGGCTCTCTTACATACAACTCTGCCAGGTAAATGTGTAAAGGTGATCACATGCAATCATAACATTAGGAGGTGGGTGCTCTTACCCCACCCTTTCATTTTACAAAACAGGAAACAGAAGGAGAGAAGAATGTAGTGATTGTCAAAGGTCACACAATTCTGTGCTGGGAGCTGGCATCCAAGCTAGGTATGTAAGCCCAGGACCTCCGAGAAACATAAATGAGACTGGGTTAAAGGAGCAAGGATTTCATTAGGGGAAATGCCTGTGTGAAAAGCAATAGGAGAGGATCAGGGAAGCCTGAACAAGCCATCAGAATGCAATGCAAGTCTGACCCCAATGAAGCAGAGGAAGAGAGACAGTTGGGTGGAAGCATCCTAGACTGCTGAACAGTCTAAGCAAAGTTCAGCAAAGCCACTGAGGAGCCCTTGAGCCAAAGCTGGCCAGTAAAAGAATCTTGTGTTTCCCAGAAATTGGGTCTGCCTTGGTTTCCCCACCATACTCTTCTTGAGATATGGGAGGGGCGTGCCAGACCCATCCACTATGGCCAGAGGAGACAATCATATTGGAAAAAAATGTGCATTCCCACTATAACCACATAAAAGATAGGATGAGGTCTTTCCAGAAAAAATAAGTAAATAAGAGGCTGAGCAGACCAACACTGTGCCCAGACTATACATCTCTCACTTTGTTAAAGAGGCAGTTACTCCACCAGGAGCATACATCTCTTGAAAAGTGCACTTTGTCCTTTGGTTTTAAAAGTCACATCCCAAAGCACTGAGTTGATTGCATGACACTCACTCTGCTTGGCTCCCAGAGATGAAAGACTGACCTCACTCTCCTGGAATTTGAACTTGTAATTCCCCAAAATAACAAGACATCAAAGTTGATGTTGAGACATCTAAATCATCCTCTACAATTTCATGTGTCTCCAGGCCAAGCCAGAAAAATATCTAGAGCACATCCTTTTCAACAGGTAAAGAGCTGACATCTGGGCCATCTCTTCAATCATCCACTGCTCTTTCTTTTTTCCATTTTGCCCTGTTAAGGAGAAGGTCAATGCTCAGTTAGAATTTTATGCTGTACAATAGGCTGCTAACATTCCATGATGGACGGTATTTGCCCAGCATTTTTTATAGGGTGCCAATCTTTTCTTAGAGTTTATGTCATACAATACTTAACTTGTTTGCAGTGGGTGGAGATGGAAACAGAGTCTATTGAAAACATCACTGCTCCCTCCCTAAAATGTAAAGGGCCTATTATCATCCTTCTTTTAGATTCTGTCTCTTGGGCAAAATCTCATAAAGATAGGCAGGGAGAAAATAAGGGCTTATAACATCCACAGGGTTAGCTTTTGTTAAATGAATGCTGTGCTACTAGACCTCTATCACTAACCATAAAAACAGCACTCAGCTCACACTGTGATAAAGGAGGCCACCCCCCTAGAGTCTTGCCTTAGCCTCCAAACCAGCATCTACCACCATTTGGGATCATGGGCAGCTCGTGACATTATCAGTTATTGTTACTGGAAAGAGATTTGGATTTTGAGGCACCAGATATTGTCTTAACTCTTAGAGAGGCAGTATGGCAGAGTGGCTAACTGGTGAGCTCCAGAATCAGAAGGGACTGATACAAATTCCAACCGTGGTCATATCTTCACTGTAAGAAATTAGGAAAGTTGTTTAGCTTTTATAAGCTTCATATTCCATAAAGGTAAAATGGGCAAGGCACTAGTACCCATCTCCAAGAGAACTGTGAAAATTAAATAAGAGAATGTACACAATTAGCACCTTATAATACAGTGTCCAGAACATACAAATGTTCAAGTGATAGAATTGTTATTCTTTTATTAAAATAATAAATTATTTTACTATTAGTTCTAGGTCTCTCGATTTGTTCCTATGTGACCTCAAGCAAGTCACTAAATCTTAGGGAGCCTCAGATTGTGAATGAGACAGATGCAAACAACATCATCTCACAAGGTTGTTGGGAGGGTTCACTGAGACTACTGTGTAAACTGTAAAGTGTGTGCAAATTTTAATCAGGATTACTAGTATTGCCATTGTCATTAGCTCTCAGCAATCTTAATCCAAAAGTTTGTGGATAGCTTTCCTTTGGAAAAAACCAAGAGCTAGGATGTGCTAAGAGATAACAGGGGAATATGAATGACCCCTGCAGGGCATTTTCCAGCTTCCTAAATACCTGTGTACGGTACAAACTGTGTAATAAAGTATATCACAAATTAACCCCTATCAAACCTATTTCCTCGTGAGTTGGTTAACCCTTCCTTCAGAGGGTAAATTTCCTCAACCAACCCCAGTGAGCTAAAGGACCAGCATTTTTCTTGTAAATAATCTTACCTTCCCTGGTGTCAATAGGAAACAGTATTTACTCACTACTGTTTTCCTTTCAAAAATCTGTCTAGTTACATACTAGAAACAGTTTCAGCTGGTTTGTTTGTCTTGGACAAGCTGTTGAAGTGAAAAGTTTTTGCTTGGCTGAATGTGGGACAGTTTCATAACCCCTTCAAGAAGTGCATTGAAGGTGGGTGCCAGCTCCGACGGCTGCTTCTAACATGCCTCCACTTGCCACCCATTGTCAGGTGGCCCGCGTCATTAAATTAAGACAATGAGCAAAGCAACAGATGCAATTGAGACTAAATCCCTGAGTGCTTTTGTTTTGTCACTGTTATTGTCTGCAACAAAGAAGTCACATGTGAGAGCCCGGGAAGAGAGCCAAATGCAAACCAGACGACATCCCAGCTGGTTTTGAATGGCCTCCACCGTACGCCTGTGTGCATGGGAACCATGCTGCTTGGAGCAGTGTCAGCTTTATCAAGTGAGTTTCTGCCCGTGACTTTGCTGCGATGCCGAGACAGACCCAGAAGAAATAGGCCAGAAGATCCCTCCACTCAGACTTTGCACTTTAAACTTCTGCTTTGGGGCCTCCCTGGTGGCGCAGTGGTTGAGAGTCCGCCTGCCGATGCAGGGGACACGGGTTCGTGCCCCGATCCCGGAGGATCCCACATGCCGCGGAGCGGCTGGGCCCGCGAGCCATGGCCGCGGAGCCTGTGTGTCCGGAGCCTGTGCTCCGCAACGGGAGAGGCCACAGCAGTGAGAGGCCCGCGTACAGCAAAAAAAAATAAATAAATAAATAAAAATAAACTTCTGCTTTGAGGGAAAAAGAATCTCTCTGTTGGGGAAAAGAATAAGATCTATATGGTTGGCCAAGCTAACTCCAATCCTTTTTGCTACAGCCCTCATGAATTTGAAGAGGGAAGCATAGAAGATACCTGATTTTTTTCTTCTGAAAATCTGAGATTAATTTGGCTTGAGAGGAAGACTGAAGATTAACTACCTCATGTGCTTTCTTTTTACTTGTTACCATCTCATTCTGGAGCATTTTCCTAGTTGGGACTTTATCCAGATTCTTAAAAATCTTCTTTTTCTAAGCTGGCATGCCTCTTAAACAGAAAAAGAGGTAAAACCCAAGTTAGGGTATTTTTAGACCTGTTGGTTAATTTGGTTACTAGTTTGATAGACTGATAGTGTCCTTAATAATAGCGATTGTGGGGTTTTGATGAGCCATATGCAATCAGCAGGGTCTACTGAGAACTGAACAGGAATGTTTCAAGGAGTTTGGGACAATAGTGTCTCTACTCTGTAGCCCCATATGTCTTTTTTCCATTTTCTGGAGAACTCCTTTAAGGAAGTAGATTAAAAGGTAAGATTAGGAAGGAATACGAACTTTACCGTTAGCTTAACAGCACATACTTTAGTGTTAGCTTAACAGCAGAGCAACAAATGCGTGTTAAGTGAACTTTGTAGAAGTTGTACAATATTTGGGGGAAAAGTGGCAGGATTTTAAATGATAGCATTTCAAGCTATCCTATACAAATGCCCAATTTATCCCCACAAAGTTTTTTTTTCAGTGGCCACTGAGCTAGATATTTTAATAAACATTTTTACACAATTATCTTCCTTCTATTCAGTAGGTACAAGATATTTTGACCATCAACTTACAAAGTGCTAACTTGCTTTTATAAAGGTCTTGGTGATAACTCTAATGTTCCAGGTAGAGCTGAAAAACATGTGTAAGAAAAATTATCAAATCCCTATGGGTCTTAGTCAATAGGTACAACTTCCAGGGACTGGTAGTTGATACTGCCCCACCTTCTTACCCTCTCTAGTTCTCAGGGCTAAGTGATCTCCAAGGCCCCTTACAATGATCTCTAAACTTCTAACAATGATTGGGTGACTGATCATTTCCTTAGCCAGAAGGAAGAATTTGGAGATTCCAGTCACCATGGTGAGAATTCTTGGTTTGGGTCTTGATGGAAAATGTTCCCAGGAAAAAGGACACTGAATCCTTGAACCTCACTCTGTACCAATAATTATCTATTACATCCTTCTCTAAGGGCCTCCTGACTAGAAGTGAAATCAAGAGAAGCAGCACCTGATGTTTATGCATGCAAATGTTATCTCCTCCCAGATTTTATTTTACATCTTATTTGTCTAAATTAATGTTGCTATTTAAGTATATTCAAGGATAAAATAATAATTACAGAAGAAGTATAATGACTTGATTCTTCACATTATCAGAGGGTCCATTATATTCATTCATTCATTCAATTCATTCTATAGCTATTTATTGAGCACCTGAAATGTTCTGGGCACTGCTCTAGACATGGGGCTGTAACAGTGAACAGAGACAAGTCCCTACTATCATAGGGCTTCTAAGCAAAACTCAATATTCCTTGGATAACAGAATTGCTTGTTGATAGGTGAATGGTAGCACCAAAGCAAGGAATCCAGAATTTTTAATCCAAGAATGGTTACCTTCCAGTAAAGATGAAATAATAAGAGTAAATAACAATTGGTAATACTTACATAGTGCTTACCATGTGCCAGGCCTATTATAAGTGCTTTTATGTTCTAATTATTTAATCCTTAATCCTACAATGTAGAAACTATTATTATCCTAGTTTATGGATGAAATTGAGACACACGAGATTGTCACTTGCACAAGTTCACATAGCTAGAAAATGGAAGAGCTGGATTTGAGCACAGCTTAGAATGTCTGTGATTTTATAGATTCTAAATCAACTACAAAAATTCCCAATCTTCTACTTCTAAAGCTCTGCCTCTCTCCAAAGGAGATAAAGAAAAAATGAAAAAGAACTAGCTCCTTTTTACAAAAACTAAAACAGAACAAAATGAAATAAAACAACAGAGGATGGTCCCAAAATGTGGTCTTTTTCCTCACTAGGAAAAGATGTTACAGTCCAGAAGACTGAATTTTAAAGGATCTCCTTCCTGTCAAGGAATCTGTGATAGTAGCTGATGAATAAAAACACATTTTTTTGTGTAATTATAAAGCAATCTGTGGTTCCCATGCCATCAAGGATGAATAGAAGCCTGAGTGAGGTTTGGCTAAACTAAAAACTACAGGCCCATCTACTTATATGTCTTTCTCAGAAAAACTTGGCCCAAGCTGTCTGTTAAATTGAGTGGTGAGGCATAGATATGAAAGGTTGAGACCCAATGTTAGAAATAGATAGGTAGGATACAAAAAACTTCATCAAAGTAATGTCACTTTTTCTCCCTTATTTTTAGGAAGTACATTTGAAGAACACAAGTAGAGGGAGTGCAGGAAACAAGAACTACAGAATGTAGGAAGACCTTCCTGAAGAGTGAAGAATGACATGCCACTGGCAGGATCCTTTGCTCTGCACGAGTTACCTGTTAAACACCAGAAGACCTACCAAAAAAATAAGTTTGATAACATTTCAAAAGATGGGCATTCCCCCCCAATGAAATACGCAAGTAAACATTCCAACAATGTCTTTAGGAGTGATTGTTAAAAGCTTTGCACCTTGCAAAAATGGTCCTGGAGTTGGTAGATTGCTGTTGATCCTTTATCAATAATGTTCTATAGAGAAAATATATATATAGATCTTAGTCCCTGCCTCTCAAGAGCCACAAATGCATGGGTGTTATATAGATCCAGTTGCACTACATTTGTCTCTGAATCTTGGCTGCTAGAGACATTCATTCAGCAGCCTTATCTAAGTGGTTTATTAATTTTTTTATTTGCACTTCTTTCTACGCAACACAGGCTGTTTGTTTTACAGTGTCTGGTAATCTTGTTCGTCTATCCCCCTCCCCCCTTCATCACCTTTTTATTTGCCAAATTTGGCCTCCTCAATAGCAGCAGCAAGCAGCCAAATAGCACACCAATTTTTAACCCACAAGATTCCATCTGTGGCATTTGTACCAAATATAAGTTGGATGCATTTATTTTAGACACAAAGCTTTATTATTTCCACATCTTGCTAAAAAAATTGCAAGTAGTTGCAACTTTGAGGCCAATCATTTTAGGCATATGTTTTAAGCATAGAAAGTCTCAAACTCTGAATGGTTCCTTCAAATGATGAGTTAGTGTGCGACCTAATCAGTACTTCTCTCTTTTTATTTTTTCCATATAAAGCACTATGTAAATTTAGCATGTCAATAATACAGGATGTATCAAACAGTATGTAAAACTCTGTTTTTTAGTACAATGGTGCTATTTTGTAGTTTGTTATATGAAAGAGTCTGGCCAAAACGGTAAAAGGTGAAAGCAAAATAAAAGAGGAAGCCTGGAGCCAAAGGTGACACAGAGGGGAAGGGTACTCAAAATTTAACCATTTGGGAAAGAAAAGTTCCCCAATTATGCCTTCCAAAAGAAATAAGACACAAAGTCCACTGATGCAAATCTGATTGGCGAGTCCAGAGAGGAGTAGAAGAAGCAGAAGGCTAGGAATTTTAAGTCCTGGTTTCTTATTCTCGCTGAAGAAACAAACATCTGCCGACTCTGTCACGGACTCACCACTCTGTGACCTTGGGCAAGTCACTTCACCTCTCTGTGCCTCAGTTTCCTCATCTGCAAAATGGGGGCAATATGTCATCTACCTACCTCACAGGGGTGGTATGAGGATTAAAAAGATAAAGCTCCAGATTTTTATCCTGAGTTGCTATGAGGGCGTCAAGATCAGAGCCCTTGAGTTGCTGGGATGCAAGGAATTCTATGAACAACTCATTCACAGCATAGCTAGAAAATTGATAAGCTGAATGCTCCTGACATGCCAGTTCTTGTCAGTGAAGCTATCCAACTAACTATCCAACTAACTACTTGTTAAAAGCTAACAGCTCAATCTCTTTTAAAACACTTTTCAAAATAACCTAGAAACATTTGATCTGCAATTTGATTTTGAATTCTGCATTTGGATTTATGAATACAAAGTGAAAAGAGAGGAAAAGAAAAAAGGAGAGAAACAAAGATTTCTACCAGCGAAAGGATGATTATTCCATTTGCTAGCACTTACTGACTCTGCCAGGAAGTTACTAATAACCTAATAATACTTCTTTTAATATTATAAATGATACTCTATTCATTTTGAAAAACAGTTCTTTCCGCTTTTCAAGTAATCTAAAAAAGTCCCAAGATTTCAAATATTGAAATAATAACTAATAAAATGTTACAAATTTACTTTCTTTAATGAATTTTGTTCTTATCCTTGGAGATACTGATATATACATATATTTTTGGTTAATGCTTGATTAGAGTTGCTAGTTGAAAGACAAACATTTCCTTCACAGCTAGAAATTTTCCCTCATGTCTGCTTAGAAGAGTGGCCTCTAGTCCTCTGTGGATGTGTCTTATCCATTCAATTGGAAACTGGTATCAAGGAAATCCAATGATGAGGACAGGTCCATGCTGACCTAGAAAATATTTCCTGTCTACATATCAAGATTTTCTTATTAAAACAATGAATCATCCATCATTCAGATCTTTTTATCTGCCTTAGAACTTTCTGGTGAAAAGCAACCAGGCTTGATTATTTCATGAAAACTATATCCCTTTTATTCTTGGAGAGTGTACATGCAAAACAAAAATAACATCTTTAGTCTACATCCCACTGGTTCACCTCAAGGTTCAGAGGCCAGAAAAAAACAAGATTTCCTGGATCTCCGAACATATGCAAAAAGAAGGCCTATTTAATGGACACCTCTGGTCAGCCAACTAGTATTTTAACCTTAGTCCACAGTGTTATTTGAATTTAGCACCCTTGGCATGCAGAGCTATGTTCTGATCACTGTGGACAGATGTAAAAGAAACCATAGGTAATTTTGCCCTTTATCTGTCTTCTAGACATATGGGTTCTATGGAATGAGATGCTGGACCCATTTTCCCAAAATGGCACTCTGATTTTTATTTCTTATTCCTAGTGTGTACCTTTTAAAATTACTAACTATGAACAACACTTTACATGCAACCTTCTGCAGACTTGTAAGTTTCCAGACATAGTTGAATACAGTAATTCTAAGAGTGTCTATGACTTATTTGATTCACTTAATAATTCTGTTCACAGCAAAAAATACCCCAGTGAGGAAAGCTTAAATATGCGAAGTCATATTACCCTTCTTAACTTTTTCTAATACAGTCCTCTCCAACTGTATCATAAGTTAGCTAATTAAAAATTAACTAATTATACTAACCCACTATCTTATTTTCAAATGATTTAAAACTAGAAGACAAATTGCTGTCAACTCCAGAAGTCAGCTGATCACTATATACTACAGCAGAATGACCTGGTGCTGACAGAAGGAAGCACATAAAATCTTACAGCTCAAAACTTTATAAGCTTTGCTTTAGAATTTTGAGATGAGGTGATATCAAGACGTTTATGAAAGAGCTATAAATACTGGTAAGAATGAGCTTTTAATTTATGGGTTGATTTCCAGTTTAATTGACAACACTGAATACCTAGGTCAAATTTCCATTCCCACTTACCCAAATAGTATAATTGTATTATTCGAACATCTTAAGATGAGGAAGCTCCACTGAAAAAGTTAAAGCATCTTTCCATCAGAATCCACTCTTCTAGAGATAAAGAAAAACTCTCCCAATACCCACCCTACACACACACACACACACACACACACAGACACGTGCACACACACACTCATCTTAAGAGTCCAATGGAATACTGAGAAGAAATCACTTCCTTGAAAAATCTTTAAAAAAAAAAAGAAAAAAAAAAAAAAAGCCTGGCCTCCCTTGAGAATCCTTCCCCTCCTTGGAATGTCAGTGTTTGTGTAGATGAAACCATCTCATGCACTATGACTTCAGGGTTTCTGTTATTAGTTTATGTACTTGGGAGAATGCTTAAAATGGAAGATGTAGCACATTTTGCTTTCCCATTTATTGTTTGGCCAGCTATGCCAATGTGGTGCTATTGTTTCTTTAAGAAAGTACTTGACTAAAAAAAAAAAAAGAAAAAAAGAAAAAAAAAGAAAGCATAGACATATTTTTTTAAAGTATGAAAAAAACAATTCTTTAGATAGATGGCTTAAGAAAATAGCATTAGGTCTAGTCACCACCACCTTTCAACTTTCTATCACTCACAAGTAGTGTACTGTTCACCAAATTGTGAGTTTGGGGGTGCAAGGGCAGAAGATGGAAATTTTTTTAAGTTAGAAGGCTCCATTATTTTGTTGGCTCACAAACTCAATAAAATTAGCAATATATTATCCAATATGAATACCTTGATTCAAGAGCATGGAGTATAAATGGGAAAGAAAAAAAAAAAGACCTTATAGGCAAATGGCAGAACTGAAAAGATGATTAAGTTACTCATTGATTGTGTGTGCACATGTGTGCACGTGTGTGTGCATGTGTGTGCGCGCGCTCTCTGCTCTAAAACAGATATTCAGCAAGTGGCGAAAATAAAAACAAAAAGAAAAATGCATAGATTCACCTTCTAAAAATAGCTTCTGCCACATCCCCCTTGAGTAATTCTTTGGAGTTTACTGGTTTATAGAAGATATTCTCCCTTCACCTAAACATCTCAAAGAGCAGTAGCTCTCATAAAAAGCAATCACTGATCTCATTGGGAAGTGTTGGCAAGTATTTCCTTCTGAGATGGGGGTTATCTACTGATAAGGAAAGAGAAGAATTTATGAGAAACCGTTGAAAGAGATGGCTAACAATCTGTGAAGATTTTTTTGTTTTTGTTTTGTTTTGTTTTTTACTTTATACAGTCTTTATGAATATCTTAATGTTCAAAAATGACTTGTTTTTTTTCTTCTTTTTTTATATTGGAATGAGGGATGATAAGTTAAACCCACATAGACTCTTTAAAACTATAGGCTAGATAGAAATGTATGTTTGACTTGTTGAAGCTATAATCAGACTATTTAAAACGTTTTTGCTATTTTTAATCTTAAAAGATTGTACTAATTTATTAGAGGCAGATCCTATTTGGTTCTCTTCATAAGAAAGAGCATTCCCACTCAAATCACCTGGGCTTTCCCGTCAATGTTTTCGAAAGATAAATCTGATTTATGCATCATTATGGCATCATTTATTTTGAAATTTTAAAATAAAATAAGCGCGATTCTTTATGCCCCTCTCCTGCAATGCTCATAAAGTCCAGAATCTGAAGGGGCAAAAACAAGAGGAAAATTTTGTTGATTCTTTGTTTTTGGTTTGTTTGTTTGTTTTCAATGCTAGTGTTTAATCCTATAGTACATATTTGCTTATTGCTATGTTAATATTCTAAAAGACTTTCCTGTTAGGTATTAGAAACTGATACATAGATATCTTTTTTGTGTGATTTCTATTTAAAAAAAAAAAAGGAGATGAGAAGACTGTCTGAGCTTTAAGTGCGTATGGTACAGGATAAAGATACAAATTTAAATAACCAAATCCTATCTGGAACAACACTTTTTGTAGGAAACCTCTCACAGATGAGACAGAGGCCCAGGGAGTTCTTGAAACCGTCTTTTTTCCTCTTAGTCCTTATTCATTTAGTATCTGCCTCAAAATTTTGTAGAGGGCTGACCAAGCTGAAACCCTAGAATTAAAGGGGCCTCTTTTAAAGCATACGTTTCACATGTTCCTTCTTAATTTATGATGCCACATTGATCTTAAACACGGTCACCGTTTCTCCCCATTCTTCAGCTGTCATTGATAAGGTCTTTCAAGAAAAAACAACTTAAAAAGAGAACACAAAAGTTCAAATGTTACTGCCCAATTGAAATGTAAGTTAAGATAGAGATAGTTTCTCCTATTTAACCCCTGCTGAATCACCTGTCACCTTCGAAATGACCTTCACAATCCTTAGAATATTCCTTTTTTAATTGTCCAGCCCTACTGTATCTAAAAATTAAACATTACTCATTTTCTTTTGCCCAAAATGCACTGATGTAAAAGTAGGAAAAATGAAAAAAGAACTCGAAAATCCCTTCCAAACCACCCACTGGCCCCACTCACCCACCCATAGCAAAGTCACTACTGTTAATCCCTTAATCTGATTTTGTTTGGATATTTATCTTGTACCTGCTGCTAAACACACTGCAGGAGGGACTCTGAAACCTCAAGCCACCTACTCACATCTCTTATCTGTGTCTGTGTATTATTAAAATGTCTATTCAAATATCAAAAACTTTCAAACATCATGTAGCTTGTATTCAGTTTATACAAAGGCCCCAAATACTATGTCAGATCTCTTTTTTGCTGAGAGAGCTAATGAAGTGTGAAAACTGGGATTACATCATGTGTTTTGCTTCATTTGTTTTTATCACATTTAGGCCAAGTGTGATAAATAAACTTACAGACACTGAATTAATCTTCCCTGCTACTTTGAAACCAGAAAATAATCATTGGTCATTGATTTTATCTGTCTTAGTTCAAAAGCATATTTTTTATTAAATTAACTCTGATTGTATTTGAAATTATTATTCAATTCATTTATGGCAGAGGAATATCAATCCTAACGACTTCTAAAAATGTAACTAACTGAATCATTATCTGACATTTACTGTTTAATAAGCATATTTTGAAAATGTATGGCTAGAGCGTCATAATAAAATGATATATCTTTCTTTAGTAATTACATTAAAATTAATCATGTTTGATTAATTAGTTCTTTTGGACAATGTTGGTGTAATGTGTCATTCCTTAAGAATTCTATTGTCATGTAGCATTTTTATTAATTAAGGTCATTGCAACAAATAAACAAGAAAACTTACCCAGAAAATAAAACTAATCATACACCAGAATGGAGATATCTTATAGAATTTACAGATTATATTTAAAAATAAATGCTTCAAAGAACTTGGACAAACTATGTAAGAGATGTATGAATTGTACAGTAGATGCATTAACAATAAAGCAGGTTTAAGTAACCCATCCCCACGTACCATAACCCAACAGTGAGTTATAATCCATGACAAAGCATTTGGGAAAAGGTTTTTTATCACGTAGGGTACATAATATACAAGTAGCATTTAATACACTCCCAATATCGGGAAATGTTATAAGAATGTGATCTCTCAACACTGAATTTCTGTTTCAATAAATCTTTCTAATTCTTTACTGAATAGATACTGTGAATATCAAACTCACAGTAGCATTTGTGGAAGCACAAAGTGGAAAGATTAGTGATTTCCCTCTTGTTGTTTGAAAGCATCTCATTCTGTTTCCCTTTTCTTAAACCGTCCATGAGTTATTTGGAAAGCTACCTAAATGTAAAAAAGGCTCATGAGCTTTGTACTTGATTTTAAGGAACTAATAATATTACTAAAGTTTCCTGTATCATTTTCCCACGTGGGGCTCACCATCACGCCCAACTTCACTCACTCAAAGTCTCCATGGTTCTCCCTAGGCCCAACAAGAGGACTAACTTCCTCGTTCTGTTTGTGCTCTGCATCAGACCTCCAGGGGCCAAAAGCTTCTAACAGCAGGGCGTGCACGCGCGTGAGCATGCACACGGCTAGCCTGGGGACAGCCTTTTCACTAAAGGTTTTGTGGATGTTGAAGTGAGAGGGCAGAAAGATCTCAATCATCACTTTCATCTTAGTAAGATTCCCTTCCTCTCTTCTGCAAACTCTCCCAGGAATTACTTCCTATCCAACCCTTCATCCTCTCCCTTAGAAAGAACTCGCAAGAAAATTCTGCTACTTCCTCCATCACAGCTTTGCCAGTAGTGGGGATGGGGGCAGGCCCGCTCACCTTTTATCATTGCATATGCCCAAAAGTTGTTTTTCCTAAACAGAAGAGCAATTCTGTCCCTAAGGAATTCTGTCTTCCTTTAAGATCATCTAGGCCAAATTACAGCCTGTTTTTGAAAATGGTATTTTTCCTTCCTGTAAGATCTGTGTGAGTGATAATTACCACCACCCCAACAATGGTTAATATTTGCTGAGAACTTACCATGGGTCAGTCACTATACCAAATGGTTCACCTATGTTATCTCATTAGTCCTTACGAAAACCCTATGTGTCAGGCACTGCTATGAACCCTATTATACAGATGAAGAAATGGAGGCTCAAAGACATTATTTAATGTACTGAAGGTCACAGCCAGGCAGGGTAGACTTGAATCTGGGTTTGAAGACATCCAACCTGTGTTTTCACTACTTCACCATTCATGCCTCAATCCAGACACAGGGACAATTCCAGGTACTGACAGTCACCTTCTTGTTCAAATTTGGTTGTACATGCTAGAGGCAGAAATATAGCTAACTTTGAGTGATAATGTGTTTTTGAATATGGTATTATTAAGATAAATTAGAATTTCTGCTCAATAATCAATATATCTAACTGGGCTTTTAACCTTACCTACTGCCATTCCTCTACTGTTCACATCGCAATGTCGTTTCGTGATAGTCCTTCGTATCACATATGTAATACCCAATGGTAAATCAATCTCAGTGAGAAAGGGTATGTCTTGAGCCCTTATACAGTCCAGAAATAAACCATTTCTGCACAAGTAAAACTAGAAGTTGATCATAAAGAATCTTGCCAAGAGCTCTGGCAACACTACCCCTATTGTTCTCCTGACAGTTTGTCAAAGTCACTGTGGTCTCAAAGAATGTGGTTGAAGCAAGGCTTCCACGGACAAAAATATGGACTCACAGAGTCCATGTTCCTACATCCCTGTCCCTCAGAAATGCCTTAGTTATCCTACTCTAGGGATTCCCAATGGGTACAGTTCTAACCCTAGATGGCATTTTGGAAACATGCAGGGACATTTGCAGTTGTCAATCACAATGACTGAGGGGGGGGGCATTATAAGGTATTTCTTGGGCACAGGTTAGAGCTCCAGACACTTCATGTAGATGATAAACCTATTTATAATTACCTAAGCCTAGAATATAACTCCAATTTGTTTATAAACTCAAAGCATTTTTGAATGATTTTTACATAAGCTGAATTTTCCAGGAATGCTACCACTGTCAGTCAGTGGTAGTACTGACTACCACTGTAGTCGGTATATATACCACAGTATAAAGGTGGTACTTTACTTCATTTGGAACTTTACCAAGCATTGTCCACTGTTCTAGAAAAAACATCACTTATAGCAATGCTAATTGTACTATTTGAATCTGTCTACTCGCCACCTGTATCAGTAGCTGTCACATTCATAATTCTCCACATAGGGGTAAATTATCTGCCCACTTCCCTATGTTTTCCAATAGAGTTGGGCCTTAGCATTTCTATCTTGTAAGGCATGTTATTTTACTATGAACTGTTTTCATTATACTTTATATTACAGTTCAGGCATCATTTTGATTTTTGTTGAAATTGTGTATTATCTATGAATTTCACTTTGGGATATTAAAGGGTATATCATAAAATGTTTGCTATAAAAAGGGGAGCTTTGGGTCTGATAGGGCTGAACACAACAATTATGATCCTGCCTGAGTAATAATGCCAGATGGATGGCAGAGCCTTTGCCCTCTTCCCAGTGAGGCATTTAAAGTGTAAAGCTGAGCCGAAAGCTTGTATCTTCCTCACCTGTTTATGGATAGAGATTAAACCTCTTTGGGATCCAATAAAGGATAATGGTTACGGTTAATACAACATCTGGTTTCTAAATGTTCTTTCCTTCACCCTGTGATGGGATGAGATGATTTTGAAAAGAATAAAGCAATCACTAAAAACAGAAACAGATGTAAATTGGATTTGAGACAATACCATCAGTACATCAAAAGTAAAATTTGACCTTGGATTTCAAGCAAGGTTGGAAATGTGGCCTAGAAGGGAGGTTTCTCATTTTAATGGTTACTACCAGGAAAGTTAAAGATTAAGTAACTGTCCCATAACTTCCTAACTATACTTTGTTTATTGAAATCAGTGGCTCCACCTTAGCCTCCAACCTACTCCACAGGGAACAATGGGAGAGTCTCTCCAAATGGAAATTTGGGGGGTTCATAGTCTCTAATCATGGCAACTTCTCTATATAAGTGCTGTGGTTGAATCCATCAGTTCACCCCACAAACAGGGAACTCTCTTTCCCAACCCCAAATGTCTAAAAGATGTGATAGAGAGACAGACAGAGATGGAGAAAGTGCTCCCCTAGAGAGAGAAGGACACAGCAGTAATAGAGGCAGAAATGATACCTAGTGTTGTACTCTCTACCTTATTGGGCCCAGACCTTCTAATTCAGCCACCACTCTAGAACCTAAAATATTCAAAGATAGGATTACTCCAAGACCAATATTCTCTCCCTATTTTTTCTGTCTCTCTCTTCTTCAAAGGGCTTTGGGAATGGAAACATTTCCATTCCCCTCCTATAGCCAAGTAAATTCTCTTAGACAGTTAATATTGAAAAGTCTCTTCTGGTATCTCTAGCCCTCACAGCAGTAGTAAAAGATACAGTGAAATAATTTAATACACATTTATGCTAGAATGTACTGGATGTTTGTCTGTTTGCTCTCATATCCATTTCCCAACATTCTACATTTTCCAGCCACCCCCCCCTTTTTTTTTCTGATTTCCAGGTAGGCTTGGCTGTAGGAGACACTAACAAAAATGGAGGGCAGGAAGAAAGTAGAAGCCAGGGTATTCCTGCCTTTTCTCTCTGCTTCAAGCAGCATCTTCAGCAGTAATTGCTGTTCCTGCCCCCCAACTTGAAGCGGCACCCTGTTCACCCCGTGGACCTAGATCCATCCAGATGGTTCTTCTCAGATGGGAACACTACTTCCTCTCTGTGTCTCTCAAGTTCTAGGGATAGTAGTGACTTCCTGATGTTGTTAATCTCTGGGTTGACTCCCATCTCTTATTTGGCTACTCATCTCTTCCATCACCTGTACTAAATCCCCTCTGTTTAAAGTACCTAGAATAGTTTCTGCTGCCCTCTCTGGACCTTAACTATTACCCACAGGAATGACATAGTGGTAAGAAGCATGAGTGCTGAAATCAAGCAGATGTTGGTGTGTGTTGTGGCTCTGAGACTTCTGGCTGTGTTCTTTAGACAAATTAAAACAACTTCTGTGAGGCACAGCTTCCTCTTTTGTAAAATGATATTAATGACAATAACAACAACCACAACAACAATAATATCTACCTCATATTGGTATTTGAGGATTAAACATTTTCATGTAATAGTTCCTAAATTTCTAGATTTCTCAAAATTGTAAAATTTCTAAAAATAAAAGTAGAATTTTCAAGAAATTGAGATAGGGTGGCAAAATCTTTATTGGGCTAAAATAAGGACATTTAAAAAAACCTATCATAACATCATGTCATTAAAAGGGAATTCATTTTAATAACATGGCATGGATATAATCTCAGAATAAAGGGCAGTTTCTTAAATTTAATAAATTAAGCTTTATGAAAAACTCATCACATTGTCTTAATTTATCCCTTTCATCTTTTTAGTTTCTCTGTGGCTAGATGAAAACACGGGCACAGTCCAGCACTGGTCTGCTTCTCAGCTCTTGTTTATGTGGCTTTGTCACACTCTTTTCTATGTACACTCTTTTCTCTTTTCTACATACACTCTGATTCATGGCCCCAACTCTTCTGAGCAAGTGACCGCCTCTTCCCTTAATATGACTCTGACTTAGCAAAATCAGGGGAAAAGTACTGTTTGAGCCTTAAAAATCCTTATACCACAAAAGCAAACGTAAAAGTTCAAGTCCAGCATTTTCTTGCTATGTCACTATAATCGTTCCTCTTTCTTCACCTCAGCCCAGCCCAGCCAGCAGAGCTACAAATTTTCCATATAATGATTTCTAACTGTTTATATGATATTTTCAGGCCCTCCCTATATACTACCGAAATAATTATTCTAATAAATTCAAGGAAACAATGCAAATAAGTCAGTTGCTTGTCATTATGCACAACCTGAACACCAATAATTTTTCAACCAGTTTTACTGGCTTCCTCAGCACATAACTTCAGTTATTCCGCCTTTTACTCTTAGTCATATTTGTTCCACACCATTTTCTTCTAAGTCATCACTGTTATTCTTAGCAATTGCTATTAAATGATATTTGATGGTCTGGTCTCTTACTCCTCAGCCTTTTAAATTTTCCATAATGTCAAATAATAGAAATATCCCTGATGAGGCAAACATGTCCCTGAAAGAAAAGTGAACCTATTTTCAAGTCCTTCTTAAGCTGTGAGGATTTATTTTTAATCTTTCAATGTGTGCATTACATTATTCCAAATTCTCTTTGGGCTTGCTCCTGCAGGACCCAGGGGTGTATTGGTCACTGGAAGAGCAATTTGAGAACCTCTAGGACTGATTTTTGAAAACGCAGTATCCACAGAAACACTCTTCAGACGCTATCCCAGCAAATGCTGGCAATTCTATGCTTGTGTGGAAGGTGGCTTCTGTGGGTTTGTCCAAGTGCTGTTCTATGGAGACCATCACTCTTTTAAACACAGCACATTCTATGCTGTATCCTTGCGTGACCATCACAAGAATTCTGAACGTAGACTTGTATTTCCCAGAAAGAGTATGCCTCAAGCTAAAAGCAGCTGGATGAGATAAGGAAAATCAGTCAGTGAAAGGTTTGCTTAGAGTCTTTGGGGCATGTTCATCCTCTCCAGGGTTTATGTGTACAATATTAATAAGCCAATTCTAAAAGTCAAACAGATAATACTCCAAAACTTGTACGTAGACTCTTGCACCGAAGAACCACATACTCCTGGATCAGCACAGTGTTTTTTACCTAAGAAGTAAATGAATGTGGGAAACAGATGTAGGTGGCCATCAACAGGACAGTCCCATGTGCATTTGGTCAGGATATTATCTCTGAAAATGTGATCTCTGTCCCATGAACTGAGGGGGGAAGGAAGACAAACTTCTTGAAGAAACAACCCAGAAAAACCCACTTGAAGCCATTCTTCCAGTAGTTTTAATGGATTGCACACAACCACTCACACTTTCTCGCCAGGCCCCCTTGGGACCAACGCTACATAGTTTAGAGACAAGCAGACAGGATTAAGGGTGAAGTCTGTGAACCACGGAACACAATTTTCCTCTCCATGAAACTAACTGGCCCTTCTGGGGATCAAACCCATGACCCTGGGCTCATTAGCACTCTACTCCAACCATGCCCAAAACAAATACAGGTTTGAAGCCAGAGGAGCTTCAAACCACACATAAGAATGTAATCAACAGAGCCACAGGGAAACACATAAAGTAAACACTTTCTATATAGGCAAAAAGAACAGACGATTTGGAAAGAGCCTACATTCTCTGAATCCCTTAGTCATCTGAAGGCTTACTGGAAATTTCCACTTGGATATCTTCCATCATTTTGACTTCAACCATTTTCCTCTCTCAGCCCCCACCCCTGAAAGGAATTTACCATTTGGAACTTTCAGTTTATGGCACCATCACTCAGTCAACCAAGTTCAGAACCTTGGAGTTGTCCTTAGCAACACGTTTGACAATCCAATGCACATTTAGTCCAAAAACAAAATTCATTGAGGACTTTACTCAGACATCTCTCATATCTCTCCTCCTGCCTATCCCCAAAAGCATCACCACAGTCCAAACCTCATCACCTTCTGGATATTATGATAACTGCCTACCAACTTTCGCCTCTCCGATCCATTTTGTATACCATTCTTAAAATTCTGCTTTGCACATCTTCTCAAAAACTTCAGTGGCTACTGTTCCAACTTGATATCTTACATTTTCCCAGAATCTATTACAACTAAACTGTTCATATTCATCCCCACCTTTGCAAAAGCTCTTTTTTTCTAGATGACCAAAGACTAGCCACCATTTAAGACACAGCCCATATTTCAATTCTGTTTTTCTAGGCTACTTCAAACCCTTTGAATCTTCCTCTTTTGAACTCCTGGACTCCACATTAGCAATACTAGGAATCTGATTCTCTAATAATCTATCACTACTTTATTTTTTGCTCTATGTAACACTTTATCAATCATATTGTAAATTCTCTGAAGGCAGAGATTTGGCTTTTATCCCACGGGTATTTTTGAGCCCTAATGTGTGAGCGATACTATTCTGGGAATATAATAATGAATGAAACAGACTTACATTGTAGTAAGAGGGAGATGGACAGTAGACAAATACATAAACAAGGTACTTGCAAATAGTAGAGAAAACAAAAGGGCAACATAAAAAAACATGAATTGAATCACTATTATTAATTCATCTCTTTTCTGGGGCCAGGCAGTCCAATGGGGAAGTCAAACCCTTATAAAATGAATTATTACCCCATTCTGCCTTGGGTTCGCTCTTCCTCTAGCATTCTCTCTCTTACAAATTCCATCCTTTCATCTGGTTTTCTCCTCCATGAAGATGATGCCAAACTGATCCCTCTCTTCTGAAATTCGGTCATTATAATCCACCACCTAACAATCGCCTCCACCTAGAATTATACTGTCCAATACAGCAGCCACTGGACAGCTGGTCGAAATTGGGATATGCTGTAGGTGTAAAATATGTACTGGATTTCAAAGACTTAGCATGAAGAAAAAGAATATAACATAATTGATATTTTTATATTGACCACATGTTGGCATGATAATATTTTGGCATTAAGTAAAATATATAATTAAAATTAGTTTCATCTCTTCCGCTTTACTTTTTTAAATGTGACTGCTAGAAAAATTTTAAATTACACATGGTTTACATTTGTGGCTCTCATTATATTTCTATCAGACAGTGCTGACCCAGAAGTTTTGAGCACTTACTGTATACCAGGCATGATTCTACTTGATGCCCAACTTCTAGGACTGCTATTACTTCAATTCAAACTGAAGGTGTCTTTTCTCTTCCCAAGGCTACTCTATATTTTGGCTTTCCTACCTTTGTCAATGATTCTGTTCCAACTTTCCAGAGTTACGAAATCAGACATCTTTATCTTTTTTTCAGTGTTCATCATTTGCCAAGTCTTGTAGAGTTTCCTCTGTAGCATGATCTCTATTTCCTTCCTCCCTTCTGTTCTCATACCACTGTCCTTGACATCTCTCAAAGAACAATTTAGTAAGATCTCTGCTTTCGTATCTCCCCATTCCAGTCTAATCTGAATGCTACTGCTATATCAGTCTTCCTAATCCAACACAACAATACCAGAATCAAAAAATGGTACAATTGAAGGAATATTGGGTAGCCTTGTGGAATCTTTTCAAAATAATGAAATGAATAGATAAGATTTACAGAGGGGGTGCTGCCTGTTTGCCACTTACTCTTAAGTATCTCACATATATAATCACATTTAATCATCCCAACAACCTTACGAGGAAGATATTATTAATATACCCATTTTGCAGATAGGAATCCCAAGGTCCAGCGATATTAAGTAACATGCCCCAAAGGCACAACACCAGTAGTCAGCCCAGGTCTATCTGACCCCAGAGGCCTTACTCTTAGCTTCTATGCTATATTATCAGAGTGAATGGGAAAAGTCTTCATAATCCTGTCCCCCAAGACTTGCTATTCTATCCAGATCAGTAAATGATATCACTATTCACCCAGGGGCTCAAGTAAAAAACCTGAGTCATTCTTGATGTCTTTCTCCACATTCCAATCAAATCCATCAGCAAACCCCATTAACTCTCTATTAAAAATATATCCCAAGTTTGCCTTCCCACTATCTGCATACATGTATCCTCATCATAAGCCCTGTCATTGCTCACTTAAAAATTCTAATTTGGTTCCTTACTGCTGTAGTGGATTGAATTGTGTCCCTTAAAAATATGTTTGATTCCTAACCCACCCACCCCCAGTAGCTATGAATGTTGGTACTCTATTTAGAAATACTCTTTGCAGATGCGATTAGTTAAGGATCCACAATGAAATCATTCTGGATCTAGGGTGCGCCCTAAATCCAATGACTGATGTCTTTCTAAGAGAAAGGAGAGGGCAATTTGGACACAGAGACACAGATTAGAAAAGGCCATGTGAAGATGGAGGCAGAGACTGGAGTTATGGTGCCACAAACTAAGAAATGCCAGGAGCCACCAAAGCTAGAAGAAACAAGGAAAGATTCTTCCCTAGAACCATGAGAGGGAGCATGGCCCTGTCAGTACACTGATTTGGGACTTCTGGCCTCCAGAACTGTGGAAGAATAAAATTTCTGTTGTTTTAAGCCACCTAATTTGTGGCAATTTGCTATTGCAGCCTTAATATACTGCCCTTTCATCTTCTTTAGTCTATTCTTAACATAGAGACCAGAGTTGTTCATTTGACTGAAAATCAGATCAAGGCCCTCCCTGCTCACAATCCTCCCTTCTGTGGTTTTTCATCACACTCAGAATAATATCCAAAGTCCTGCCCATGGCCTTCCATGTCGGATATGAACTTGTCTCTAGCCACTCATAGACCTACTCCTGGTAAGTCCACTCACTCTGCGCCAGTCTCTCTGGACTCTCACTGTTTCTCAAAGGCAAAAGTATATTCCCACATCATTACCTCTGCACTTGTTGTTTTCTGTCTGGAAGGCTCTTCCCCCAGCTCTTCTCATGGATTTCCCTTGCTTCATACAGGTTTCTGCTAAAAAGAAAGAAAGGCCATCCCTGGCCAACCTACCTAAAATAGCATACCCTGTCCTAGCCTTTTGATCCCCTTACCCTGCCTCAAAGCACTTCCCACTGAATCAATGTTATATATGTACTTTTGCATTGGTTTGCTTACTGTCTATCAGCCTCACTGATGCATCCCCAGCACCTACCATGGTCTATGATACATAAAGGCTCTCAGTAAAGATTCATGTAATGCATGAATAAATGAATGAACACTTGAGTTGGAGCCTAAGGAAAATTTAGTATGATTGACTTATGGGCCAAGTATTTTAAGTCAGGGTAATAAAAATATAATCAATAGCAGCAGTAACCATTTCTTGAGGGATTTCTATGTGCCAGGCACTGCATGAAGGGTGTTAAATATCTTATCCCAATTAATCCTCAAAACAATTCTATTAGGTAATCATAATTATCTACTGAGTAAACTGAGCTTAGAAAGGTTAAATAGCTTTATATATAATTCTTACAATTCAATATAAAAATACAAATAACCCAATAGAAAAATGGGCAAAGATATGAACAGAGAACTCGTGGAAATTAACATATGAATGGCTGATAGTCATTTGAAAAAAGTGCTCAATTCCATTTATAATCAGAAAAATAAAAAATTAAGCAGAAACAGAATTTTTACTCATAATATTGGCAAAATTTTAAATTTGGTAATACCAAGTATTGACTAGTCTGTGGGAAAACAGGTATTCTCATATCCTGCTTATGGATGTATACCCTGATTCATTGGAGGGCAAGTGGGAAATAATAATTAAAATTTTAAATGCCTGTATCCTGTGATCCATCAATTTTGCTTCTGCCCTAGAAAAGTCCTCACACATATGTACATGAAAGAAAGAACAAGGATATTCATTGCAGTATTGTCTGTTAGAGCAGAAACCTGTAAATAACATCAGTGTCCACAGTAGGGGGAACAGTTACATAACAGTGAATGTATTCATGGTAATGAACACTATGAAACAGTTAATAATGGGGTAGATCTCTATGAACTATATGATCAGATTTATAATGTTAAACAAAAAAAGCAAGATTTAGAATGATATGTGTAATAATGTCATGTATGCAATAGCGAAACAATACATTTTCTATGGAAATGATTGATAGATGATAGATAGATAGACATATAGATAGACAGATAGATATCTGAGTTCATTTGAGCTGCTATAAGAAAATACCATAGACTGAGTGGCTTCCAAAATAACAGAAATTTGTTTCTCATGGTTATGGAGGCTGGAAGTCTGAGATCAGAGTGCCAGCAAGGTCAGGTGAGGGATCTCTTCTAGGTTGCAAACTTCTCATTGTGTCCTCACGTGGCAGAAGGGAGTAGGGAGTTCTGTGGAGTCCCTTTTATAAGAGCACTAATCCCATCCATGAGGGCTTCATGACCTAAGCACCTACTAAAGTCCCCACCTCCCAATACCATCACATTGGGCATTAAGATTTCATCATATGAATTTTGGGCAGACACAAACATTTAGACCATAGCAATAGCTAAAGATAGATGATTGATAACTCGGTAGATAGATAGATAGATAGATAGATAGATAGATAGATAGATAATAGATAGATAGGAAGAAGTGATGGAAGAAGGGAGAGAGGGAAAAAGGAAGATAATTTAGAGCAAGGAAATGGATGATATCATGTAAGGGGAGAGTGTGGAAAGAAAAGAGTGGAGGGCCCAGGTCTAAACCTGAAAGAACTCTATTACTCAGAGTTTGGGTAAAAGAAGGGGATTCTGAGATACTGCAGTCACAAAGGCAAGAACACTGTGGTGCCACTGAATCAGAATGACAAAGTGTTAAAAGGAGATGTTTTACTATATTGAAAGGTGATAAAATGTTTAGTAAAATTACTTTTGTGGCATAGCATGTATTAGTGGTTTTTCTTGAGTAGTTTTGGCTGATTAGAGAGAGCAGACACCACACTGAGGCTGAAGTAAAGAATGAATAAGAGGTGAGGAAGTGAAGAAAAAGGTATAGAAAACTTTTGACCAAGAAAATGTCAAAGACACAGGGGAATGTGGGCCCAAGAGTTATTTTTAATGAAATATACTGGAGAAGGTATGTATGCTAATAGAAATGACCCAGTAAAAAGGTAAAGATTAAAAATGAAACAGAGAAGGGGACTTCCCTGGTGGCTCAGTGGTTAAGAACCCGCCTGCCAACGCAGGGGACATGGGTTTGAGCCCTGGCCCGGGAAGATCCCACATGCCGCGGAGCAACTAAGCCCGTGTGCCACAACTACTGAGCCTGCGCTCTAGAGCCTGCAAGCCACAACCACTGAGCCCACGTGCCACAACTACTGAAGCCGGTGTGCCTGAGCTCGTGCTCCACAACAAGAGAAGCCACTGCGATGAGAAGCCTGCGCACCACAACGAAGAGTAGCCCCTGCTCGCCGCAACTAGAGAAAGCCCGCCCACAGCAACAAAGACCCAAAGCAGCCATAAATAAATAAATAAATAAATTTATTTATTTATTTATTTATTAAAAGAGAAAAGGGAAAACTTTAAGAACAAAGTCCCTGAGAAGATGAGAAGATCCAGACCCCAACAGGAAAAAAAAAAAAAAAGGTTTTTGACTAGAGAAAGGGTACTTGCCCAAAAATGGAGGGAAAAAGAAAAATAGAAGTGCAGCTGCAGTAGGTTTGCAAACTTGGTAGCCAAAAAAAAAAAAAGGAGGGTGTGCCTATTTGAGGATGTTTACATACCCCATGAAGTAGGATTCAAGGTCATCATTAAAACTGAGGGCAGAGTGGGATGCGGAGAGAGGGACAGAGTAGGTGGAAGTTTGAGAGGGTAATAAAAGGTATAAAATATATTCATTGTGGTTGGTAATTGGGGCATATCTATTTGTTCCAGGGGGTAGAAGGACATACAGTAGAGAAATGTATTAGCAGAGAATGTCTATTTGAGGTTGAGGGTTATAAATACATAGCGATGCCAGTATGACCGCTTGTCTCTGTGGCTATAGGTTGCATGTACTAGAGAAAAAGGTCAAGGTCTTTGTTAAATACAGCATTATATTTTACTTTCTTTCAACCACCAGTAAACTCCTTACAGTCAGTCAAAAAGTGTGCATTCTATCTGGTATTTTTTTAAGATCAAAGAATTATTTGGGGAATATTGTCTAGTGTTGCTTCATTAAAGCAGTTCTGGGGACTTCCCTGGTGGCGCAGTGGTTAAGAATCAGCCTGCCAATGCAGGGGACATGGGTTCAAGCCCTGGTGCAGAAAGATCCCACATGCCGCAGAGCAACTAAGCCCATGAGCCACAACTACTAAGCCCGCGGGCCACAACTACTGAAGCCCACACGCCTAGAGCCCGTGCTCCGCAACAAGAGAAGCCACCGCCCACGCACCGCAACAAAGAGTAGCCCCCGCTCACCGCAACTAGAGAAAGCCCGCGCTCGACAACGAAGACCCAATGCAGCCAAAAATTAATTAAAAAAAACAGTTCTGGAAGCTTCCCCATCACTTAAATGAGCAGTATTCTTTTTGTTTTTATAAAAGAACTGAGAACAATATATATAAAGGTGTTATCTTTGACTCTGCTCTCTCCTTCATTCCTTTTGCCACCTGTAGCTGTCAAGCCCTCCCATTCTGCCTTCCAGGTCTGTCCTTCGTCAATGTGTCCTCTTGCTCCATAACCACTGCTATCGCTCTAGTCTTCACAGTAGTGTGGCCAAAGCCAGCTACACATGAGAATTCTCAGAGCTCTACCTAAACTGGTTCAGAACTTCTGGAAATTAGGACCCTAAAATCTCCATTTTCAACAAGTTCTTTATGAGGTACCTTTTCAGTCCACCTCAGCCCACATTTGGAACACACTCTCCCATAAGCAAGGTGCATTTTGGTGTTTCCTCACTTTGGAAAGAAGAACCCGCCACCACGTAACTACTCAGAAATAAATCTGAGGAAGTGAAATGGAATTTCCATTTCTGAACCAATAAATTATCCTCAGAGATGACTGCTTGAGTGTAAAGTACACGAGGCCATATTGTGTGTAAGAATTAATGTTTGTGGAAGGAATAAATGACTGGATAACAATTGAACCCAAGGTGGGAGTGAGGCAATGTTGCATTTCGTAGTAGTCTACAAGACTGGACAAGAACTTTGCACATTCTGTTTTGAAGAGCTGCCAGGGAGAAGAAATGCCAGGCCAAGGAAAAGTTGTGTAAGAGGAAAACTTAAAGAGGAGTATCGAAGCTTGGAAGGAGCCACATATGAAATAAAATGTCATTTATTCTTTTCTAATCACAACTCAGTTTAATGAGGGGATTTGGCAGGGAGGGGACCCTGGTTGGAATAAAGATACTCTATTAACCAAAGAAGCCAGTAGAGGCTACACAGCCAAATAAACTGTACCGGCCTTCCTTAATTTACCAGCTGTTTCCTTTCTGTTGAATGGAAATAGAAAAATTAAACCTTCTAAACTCAATATGAAAATGATTCCTTCAGACTCTAGAGAGCATGATCAGGTTCTTACAAGAGAAACTATTTAGCGGTGACTTAATAATATGTCTCCAGAATACAAATTCAAGGGACCAGACATGGAATGTTCATCAGCCTTTCTAATGACATTCACAGAGTTATTTTTATGCTTAATCAAATGAGTCTCAGACAGCTTTTGAATATGGAAAGGATGATACACAAATGTTTGTGCCAATTTCTGGTTATGCACTTTGCTTAAAAATTGACTTGGACTAGCTAAAATTTTGGCTGAAGGCTTTTCTTGGTAAGAATGCAGTAAAATATGTGGGCATTTCATCCGAGTTGGGAGGGTATCACTTCACTGTGGGTCTCAGCGTTGTAAGAGGTCAGTTAGGTGACAAAGTGACAAATTCTCTTTACACTACTTAACGAGATTTTATAGATTACACATTGAAGTAGGCAATTTCCATTACCATTTCCAGGATGGGGATTACATTGATATCTTCTCTTAAAAGGATAAGAAATGACTTAAAACGTAAAAATTAAAACATGTACTCTTTATTTGTTTTTGCCTTAGAAATACAAATTCATAATACAATATAATTTGGAACTAATATAGATATAAGAGAGAATCTAACTCAAAACATTTGTTTCAAAAATGAAGAGAAGCTGTCAGATTTAGTTCAAAATTAGAGCACCTAAGAGTTGATTGGATTTATGATAGTACTGCCAACTTAGAACTCAGTACGACCGAGAACCCTGCTTCTATATTCCACATGTGTACTAGAAATAAAACCATGGCTCCCTAGGGCTTCCCTGGTGGCGGAGTGGTTGAGAATCTGCCTGCTAATGCAGGCGACATGGGTTTGAGCCCTGGTCTGGGAGGATCCCACATGCCGCGGAGCAACTAGGCCCATGAGCCACAATTACTGAGCCTGTGCGTCTGGAGCCTGTGCTCCGCAACAAGAGAGGCCGTGATAGTGAGAGGCCCGTGCACCGCGATGAAGAGTGGCTCCCGCTTGCCACAACTAGAGAAAGCCCTCGCACAGAAACAAAGACCCAACACAGCAAAAATAAATAAATTAATTAATAAACTCATACCCCCAACATCTTCTTTAAAAAAAACAAACCAGGGCTCCCCAAATTATTTCCCATGAATGGATGGTGGTCATTTCCCTCAAAATCCTTGTCTTTGTAGCTTTCTCACAATGTGTTGGTTTCTAGGAACTACCTGATGGAATAAAGCAAAAAGGGGAAGGGAGACCCCAGTAAAATCTTACCAAAACTACTAATCCATGCAAAGAGAAAAAAGTCATTTTTCCTTGGCTAAAGTAATTTGGTTTGGCTTTCCACATGATCCAAATTCACCAGATAATTACCAGTTCTCTGTTTCTCTTTGTGCCGTTTTGGTCTGGTCTTTGAATCTGAGTGTACTCACAGTCTAAGGGATTAACTGAAAATTTCCCCTGACATTATTAAACCCATATACCATGCATTTTATGGCCTGTTGCAGGACCCCAGATTGCCAGCACTAGGAAATGCACTCAGGAGATTGGCCCTGGCCCCCAGATCAGTTGAAGGGAAAGGGGTTATTGAAAGAGAACAGCTGGGGTGGCAAACTACAGGAGGACGGGGATATGTCTGTTTGATATGTCATTTTATCCCCAGTACGTTGCATAGTGCCTGATGGGCATATAGAAGGGGCTCAATATATATTTCTTGGAAAGCATATTCAAGTGAATGAATAGAAAAATCAAGTGAACAACCCCAGAAAGCTGAGAGAGTGAAGATGTAACTTCTCTCTTGGTTATCGTAAAAAACTGTCAGAGCTTCTCAGCTCTATAACACACACACACACTAAGCTAAACACGGACAGTAAGAACAACCATAAGTGACAATTATTGAACTCTGCTATGTATCGGGCATTGTTCTAACCAAGTCTTCCATGTGTGTTAATTCATTTACTCACTGAAAACCTACGTGGCAGATACTGTGATTATGCCCTCTGGCAGAGAAAGCCAAGAGTTTCATAAACTTCTTCAGTTTCCCAGCTAATCAAGGGATAGAACCAGGATATAAAGCAGGCAGCCTGACTCAAGAGTCCACAATCCTAATAACTATGCTCTATTAATTCCTCAAAATTGAAATTAAACCTAAGTAACAAAAATGGTTCGGTATGAGTGCTAGGGTCTTTCCCTCTACTTTTCCATCCATCTTCTGGGGACTGTGCCCTTTTTTTAATGGCATTTACTAGTGTCCTTGGCCATTAAAAAGAGAAATATCCAAATAGGTAGCTCATATGGAGTTTAGCAAAATCTTGGGACATTGTGGGGTATCACTTCTGATGACAATCCATGGATAACATGCAGGCAGCTGTTTACAGAAGGTCCTCAAAAGAAAAGGCTGAAAGAAGCAGCCAACATGGCCCTCCCCTAAATAGCAGTGCATAGTCTGCAGGGCACCCCATCCCTCTATGCTCATCAGCTCCCTTTCACCTGGTCCCCTCAGGCCTGGCCTGCTCATCCCAACCCTCAGCCTCCCACTTCACCTCTCCCTCTTCTAATGAGATGACCACCACCTGCTAGCCCAGAAAGGGGGCTCAGTAACCTGGTTCTTTTCCTATTCTCTTTTTTTTTTAATTTGTTAATTTTATTTATTTATTTTTGGCTGCATTGGGTCTTCGTTGCTGCATGCGGGCTTTCTCTAGTTGCCACGAGTGGGGGCTACTCTTTGTTGTGGTGCACGGGTTTCTCATTGTGGTGGCTTCTCTTGTTGTGGAGCATGGGCTCTAGGCGCACGGGCTTCAGTAGTTGTGGCACACGGGCTTCAGCAGTTGTGGCTCATGGGCTCTAGAGCACAGGCTCAGTAGTTGTGGCTCACAGGCTTAGTTGCTCCGCGGCATATGGGATCTTCCCGGACCAGGGCTCGAACCCATGTCCCCTGCATTGGCAGGCGGATTCTTAACCACTGAGCCACCAGGGGAGCCCTCCCTATTCTCTTTGTCACCTAATTTTATGTCATAGATTCTGTAGCCTGCTTCCTTAAGAACTTTCCTTTTGGATTTTCAAGAGCCCTCTCCTCTCTCAAAACCTGGCTCTTCCAAATCAAAAGTTCTGGCATTGGAATCCATGATTCTATTGTGGGCTGCAAGAACCTATTTTATTGGTTCCTTCCTTTTTGCTTTCCTGATCTAACAATCCTAACTCTCCTCAAATCAATACAGATGCCTCTGGCTGAACAGGGAAGAAATGCTGAAACATAAAGAGAGATTAGTATTTCAAAACCAAAACCAAAAACCTCTCTTTCAAGCCAGTCAACTACAGGCCACTAAGTTGAAGAAATCACCAAAGCTTGGGACTTCCCTGGCGGTGCAGTGGTTAAGAATCTGACTGCCCATGCAGGGGACATGGGTTCGAGCCCTGGTCCAGGAAGATCCCACATGCCGCAGAGCAACTAAGCCTGTGTGCCACAACTACTGAGCCTGCACTCTAGAGCCCGCGAGCCACAACTACTGAACCCACGCACCTAGAGCCTGTGCTCTGCAACAAGAGAAGCCACTGCAATGAGAAGCCCGTGCACCACAACGAAGAGTGGCTCCCACTCGCTGCAACTAGAGAGAGCCTGTGCGCAGAACGAAGACCCAGTGGAGCAAAAAATAAATAAAAATAAATAAATTTATTAAAAAAATAGAAATCACCAAAGCTTAAGAGTTCACCTCATACAAGTGTTGTATTTCATTTCATTTTGTTCTTTTGTTTTGTTTTGTCTCCTCCCCAAACCTGCAGAAGCAATTCTTGGACATGGCTCCCTTTGCTCCAGAGTGGAAAAGAGCTCTGGGCCTTAGTTTTTGTCCTGAGTCTGTCATTAATTTACTGCAAAACTTGGGCTGGCCACCTCTCTGCACTCGGTGAATGTCTCAGTTGCACCAACTACATAACAATCATTTCACCCACTGTTTATGAGGCAATTATTATGGACAAGACCTCTCTGGGAAGGTGTCCATGCATTGCCTCTTTTGACTTCACAAGAATCCTGGGAGCAAGGAAGGTATTTTTATCCCCATTTCACAGATAAGGCAGCTGAGGCTTATCATCCAGGTATAGTGATAAATCCAGGAATCAAACCCAGGTTTTCAGGACTCTGAAACCCTTTTCACTCTACAACTATTGTATTTTATTTTATTTTATTTTATTAACATCTTTATTGGAGTATAATTGCTCTACAGTGGTGTGTTAGTTTCTGCTTTATAACAAAGTAAATCAGCCATACATAGACATATATCCCCATATCTCCTCCCTCTTGCATCTCCCTCCCACCCTCCCTATCCCACCCCTCTAGGTGGTCACAAAGCACGGAGCTGATCCCTGTGCTATGTGGCTGCTTCCCACTAGCTATCTATTTTACATTTGGTAGTGTATATATGTCCGTGTCACTCTCTCACTTTGTCCCAGCTTACCCTTCCCCCACTCCATGTCCTCAAGTCCATTCTCTACGTCTGCATCTTTATTCCTGTCCTGCCCCTAGGTTCTTCAGAACCTTTTTGTTCTTTTTTTAGATTCCATATATATGTGTTAGCATACAGTATTTGTTTTTCTCTTTCTGAATTACTTCACTCTGTAGGACAGACTCTGAGTCCATCCACCTCACTACAGATAACTCAATTTCATTTCTTTTTATGGCTGAGTAATATTCCATTGTATGTATGTGCACATCTTCTTTATCCATTCATCTGTCGATGGACACTTAGGTGGCTTCCATGTCCTGGCTATTGTTAATAGAGCTACAGTGAACATTGTGGCACATGACTCTTTTTGAATTATGGTTTTCTCAGGGTATATGCCCAGTAGTAGGATTGCTGGGTCATATGGGAGTTCTATTTTTAGTTTAGATTAGGGGTGTTCGTGTGTGTGTGTGTGTGTGTGTGTGTGTGTGTTACTACAGAGCTGCTAAGTCTATCGTAGAGGAAATATTAGTCTGAAAGTCTGAAATACATTTATGCATAATACTGGAAAGGGAATACCAATAGTTGGTTACCCAAGTCAAGTGGCAGAGCCAAGGGGATATCCTGGTCCAAGAAGATACAGGCATCAAATGTGAATGAACAAGCAAATTCCCTTTGGTTGACCAATCTAGGTTGATTATGTTGTTGGGACAGTTTCTCACCCTGCTAAGGCAAGACCAGAGTTGCAAAATCTTAAAAAAGGGCAAGGCAAAGACCACAGGCATTCTGACAAAATTCTGGTTTGCCGTGGCCTCTCATGCTGACTTATTTCTGCTGAAATGATAAGGATCCCCGGCAGGCTCTCTGGGCAGGAAACTCCAGTGCTTAGGGAGGGAGCCTAATTGGGAAAAGGACAATGAACCATATGCAGACTCTTGTATCCCTGACACAGCAAAACACTGTCTTTGCTCTGGATGGCAAAGTTGTTTTCCCACTGTGTGCGTGGGAGAGAGATGACGCATTCTGTGACAGTAACTGTGAACAGGTTGGGGGGAAAAACAAGGGTCACTTCCAAGAGGTCTGTTAAAACTTTCCCTTTTCAAAGTCTGAGGAAATAATAATGTGGCTGCCCAAGTGAAAATCTATCTGTTGCTATGCATTCAGTGTACACCTTGCTTATCCACTCAAAAGTCTCAATTAAAATCGCAGCTGTTATTTGTGTGTTGGGTTCAGACATTCTCCCATGGCTATGGCAAAGGAACAAAGGAAAATACCCGTGTTGGTCGTTACACCTGCAACTGGGAGGAATGGGGTTGATGTCAGCTGCATTCATATTGTATCTGGAATAATAATAATGCCTTTCATTTCCAGAAAGCTTTACAGTTCATGAAGCCTTTATGTGCATTTCATGCATTCGTAAAATTAAACATGGTGACTCCCTTATAGAAAACAATACAAAAAGATACTTTTTTTGAAAACTCACCCTCTGCAAAACGTAGATGACCAAATGTTGAGTGTCTAAATATATTTTTTATGTAGTCATAGCACCCCAAGATTTCCCACTAAACAAATTTCTTCTCCATTGTAACAACAGTAACACACACACACACACACACACACACACACACAAAGCATATTTCCTGTTCTTAATTGAGTGTATATCTTTTTTGCTTAATGATTTATAGGAGTCCCTTATACATTCCTGATATGAGTTCTTTGTCACATATAAGATTGTTACTCTCTTCCAATTGCTTATTGAGTCTGTGATTAGCACACTATTTGTTGAACTTTACAGTTAGAAAAATTGCTTTAGTCCAACTTCTTCATCCACAAACAAGGAAGACTGTCCCAGAGTGAAGTTTTCACATAGTTACTTAGTGGCAAAAAATAAGATTAGAACCAAAGTCTTTTCACCTTTTCTCCTGGGCTGTAGCTAATATTCTGTGTTGGTGAATTCTTTTTTTTTTAATTTTATTTATTTTTTTATACAGCAGGCTCTTATTAGTTATCATTTTATACATATTACTGTATACATGTCAATCCCAGTCTCCCAATTCATCCCACCATCCCCACCCCTGCCCCATGGTGTCCAAACATCTGTTCTCTACATGTGTGTCTATATTTCTGCCCTGGAAACCAGTTCATCTGTACCATTTTTCTAGGTTCCACATATACGCACTAATATATAATATTTGTTTTTCTCTTTCTGACTTACTTCACTCTGTATGACAGTCTCTAGATCGATCCACGTCTCTACAAATAACCCAATTTCATTCCTTTTTATGGCTGAGTAATATTCCATTGTATATATGTACCACCTTTTCTTTATCCATTCATCTGTCGATGGGCATCTAGGTTGCTTCCGTGACCTGGTTTTTGTAAATAGTGGTGCAAAGAACACTGTGGTACATGACTCTTTCTGAATTATGGTTTTCTATGGGTATATGCCCATTAGTGGGATTGCTGGGTCATATGGTAATTCTATTTTTAGTTTTTTAGGGAACCACCATACTGTTCTCCATAGTGGCTATATCAATTTACATTCCCATCAACAGTACAAGAGGGTTCCCTTTTCTCCACACCTCTCCAGCATTCATTGTTTGTAGATTTTCAGATGATGCCCATTCTAACCGGTGTGAGGTGACACTTCATTGTAGTTTTGATTTGCATTTCTCTAATAATTAGTGATGTTGAGCAGTTTTTCATGTGCTTCTTGGCCATCTGTATGTCTTCTTTGGAGAAATGTCTATTTAAGTCTTCTGCCCATTTTTGGATTGGGTTGATTGTTTTTTTAATATTGAGCTGCAAGAACTGTTTATATATTTTGGAGATTAAACTTTTGTCCATTGATTCGTTTGCAAATATTTTCTCCCATTCTGAGGGTTGTCTTTTCATCTTGTTTATGGTTTCCTTTGCTGTGCAAAAGCTTTGAAGTTTCATTAGGACCCATTTGTTTATTTTTGTGTTTATTTCCATTACTCCAGGAGGTGGATCAAAAATGATCTTGCTGTGATTTATGTCAAAGAGTGTTCTTCCTATGTTTTCCTGTAAGAGTTGTACAGTGTCCGGTATTACATTTAGGTCTCTAATCCAGTTTGAGTTTATTTTTGTGTATGATGTTAGGGAGTGTTCTAATTTCATTCTTTTACATGTAGCTGTCCAGTTTTCCCAGCACCACTTATTGAAGAGACTGTCTTTTCTCCATTGTATATCCTTGCCTCCTTTGTAACAGATTAGTTGACTATAGGTGCGTGGCTTTATCTCTGGGCTTTCTATCTTATTTCATTGATCTATCTTTCTGTTTTTGTGCCAGTACCATACTGTCTTGATTACTGTAGCTTTGTAGTATAGTCTCAAGTCAGGGAGTTTGATTCCTCCAGCTCCGTTTTTTTCCCTCAAGACTGCTTAGGCTATTCGGGGTCTTTTGTGTCTCTATAAAAATTTTAAGATTTTGTGTTCTAGTTCTGTAAAAAATGCCATTGGTAATTTGATAGAGATTGCATTGAACCTGTAGATTGCTTTGGGTAGTACAGCCATTTATACAATATTGATTCTTTCAATCCAAGAACACGGTATATCTCTCCATCTGTTTGTATCATCTTTAATTTCTTTCAACAGTGTCTTATACAGGTCTGCATACAGGTCTTTTGTCTCCCTAGGTAAGTTTATTCCTATGTTTTTTATTCTTTTTGTTGCAGTGGTAAATGGGCATGTTTCCTTAATTTCTCTTTCAGATTTTTCATCATTAGTGTATAGGAATGCAAGAGATTTCTGTGCATTAATTTTGTAACCTGCAATTTTACCAAATTCATTAATTAGCTCTAGTAGTTTTCTGGTGGCATCTTTAGGATTCTCTATGTATAGTATCATGTTATTTGCAAACAGTGACAGCTTTATTTCTTCTTTTCCAGTTTGTATTCTTCTTCTTCTTTTTTTTTTTGCGGTGCGTGGGCCTCTCACTGTTGTGGCCTCTCCCGTTGTGGAGCACAGGTTCCGGACGCGCAGGCTCAGCGAACATGGCTCACGGGCCTAGCCACTGCGCGGCATGTGGGATCTTCCTGAACTGGGGCACGATCCCGTGTCCCCTGCACCGTCAGGCGGACTCTCAACCACTGCGCCACCAGGGAAGCCCCTGTATTCTTCTTATTTCTTTTTCTTCTCTAATTGCTGTGGCTAGGACTTCCAAAACTATGTTGAATTACAGTGGTGAGAGTGGACATCCTTGTCTTCTTCCTGATCTTTGAGGAGATGCTTTCAGTTTTTCACCATTGACAATGATGTTTGCTGTGGGTTTGTCATATATGGCCTTTATTATGTTGAGGTAGGTTCCCTCTATGCCCACTTTCTGGAGAGTTTTTATCATAAATGGTGTTGAATTTTGTCAAAAGCTTTTTCTGCATCTATTGAGATGATCATATGGGTTTTTTCTACAGTTTAATATGGGGTATCACATTGATTGATTTGCATATATTGAAGAATCCTTGCATCCCTGGGATAAATCCCACTTGATCATGGTGTATGATCCTTTAATGTGTTGTTGGATTCTGTTTGCTAATATTTTGTTGAGGATTTCTACATCTATATTCATCAGTGATATTGGTAATTTTCTTTTTTTGTAGTATCTTTGTCTGGTTTTGGTATCAGGGTGATGGTGGCCTCATAGAATGAGTTTGGGAGTGTTCCTTCCTCTGCAATTTTTTGGAAGAGTTTGAGAAGGATGGGTGTTAGCTCTTCTCTAAATGTTTCATAGAATTCACCTGTGAAGCCATCTGGTCCTGGACTTTTGTTTGTTGGAAGATTTTTTTTTTTTTTTTTTGCGGTATGTGGGCCTCTCACTGTTGTGGCCTCTCCCGTTGCGGAGCACAGGCTCCGGATGCGCAGGCCCAGCGGCCATGGCTCACGGGCCCAGCCGCTCCGCGGCATATGGGATCCTCCCAGACCGGGGCACGAACCCGTATCCCCTGCATCGGCAGGCGGACTCTTAACCACTGCGCCACCAGGGAGGCCCTGTTGGAAGATTTTTAATCACAGTTTCCATTTCATTACTTGTGATTAGTCTCTTCAAATTTTCTATTTCTTCCTGGTTCAGTCTTAGAGGGTTATACCTTTCCAAGAATTTGTCCATTTCTTCCAGGTTGTCCATTTTATTGGCATAGAGTTGCTTATAGTAGTCTCTTAGGATGCTTTGTATTTCTGCGTTGTCTGTTGCAACTTCTCCTTTTTCATTTCTAATTTTATTGATTTGAATCCTCTCCCTCTTTTTCTTGATGAGGCTGGCTAGTGGTTTATCAATTTTGTTTATCTTCTCAAAGACCAGCTTTTAGTTTATTGATCTTTGCTATTTTTTTTGTTTCTATTTCATTTATTTCTGATCTGATCTTTATGACTTCTCTACTTCTACTAACTTTGGGTTTTGTTTGTTCTTCTTTCTCTAGTTCCTTTAGGTGTAAGGTTAGATTGTTTATTTGAGATTTTTCTTGTTTCTTGAGGTAGGCTTCTATTGATATAAACTTCCCTCTTAGAACTGCTTTTGCTGCATCCCATAGGTTTTGGATCACTGTGTTTTCATTGTAATTTGTCTCTAGATAATTTTTGATTTCCTGTTTGATTTCTTCAGTGATCTCGTTATCTCAGTTATTTAGTAACGTATTGTTTAGCCTCCATGTGTTTGTGTTTTTTACGTTTTTTTCTCTGTAATTCATTTCTAATCTCATAGTGTTGTGGTCAGAAAAGATGCTTGATATAATTTTAGTTTTCTTAACTTTACTGAGGCTTGATTTGTGACCCAAGATGTGATCTATCCTGGAGAATGTTCCATACGCACATGAGAAGAAAGTGTAATCTGCTGTTTTTGGATGGAATGTCCTATAAATATCAATGAAATCTATCTGGTCTATTGTGTCATTTACAGCTTGTGTTTCCATATTATTTTCTGTCTGGATGATCTGTCCATTGGTGTAAGTGAGGTGTTAAAGTCCCCCACTATTATTGTGTTACTGTTGATTTCCTCTTTTATAGCTGTTAGCAGTTGCTTTATGTATTGAGGTGCTCCTATGTTGGGTGCGTATATATTTATAATTGTTATATCTTCTTCTTGGATTGATCCCTTGATCTTTATGTAGTGTCCTTCCTTTTCTCTTGTAACATTCTTTATTTTGAAGTCTGTTTTATCTGATATTGCTACTCCAGCTTCCTTTTGATTTCCATTTGCATGGAATATCTTTTTCCATACCCTCACTTTCAGGCTGTATGTGTTCCTAGGTCTGAAGTGGATCTCTTGTAGACAGCATATATATGGGTCTTGTTTTCGTATCCATTCAGCAAGCCTGTGTCTTTTGCTTGGAGCATTTAATCCATTCACGTTTAAGGTAATTATTGATATGTGTGTTCCTATTACCATTTTCTTAATTGTTATGGGTTTGTTTTTGTAGGTCCTTTTCTTCTCTTGTGTTTCCCACTTAGAGAAGTTCCTTTAGCACTTGTTGTAGAGCTGGTTTGGTGATGCTGAATTCTCTTAGATTTTGCTTGTCTGTAAAGCTTTTGATTTCTCCATCGAATCTGAATGAGATCCTTGCCGGGTAGAGTAATCTTCGTTGTAGGTTCTTCCCTTCATCACTTTAAATATATCATGCTACTCCCTTCTGGCTTGTAGAGTTTCTGCTGAGAAATCAGCTGTTAACCTTATGGGAGTTCCCTTGTATATTATTTGTTGTTTTTTCCCTTGTTGCTTGCAAAAATTTTTCTTTGCCTTTAATTTTTGTCAGTTTGATTACTATGTGTCATGGCATGTTTCTCCTTGGGTTTATCCTGCCTGGGACTCTCTTTGTTTCCTGGACTTGGGTGGCTATTTCCTTTCCCATGTTAGGGAATTTTTCGACTATAACCTCTTCAAATATTTTTTTGGGTCCTTTCTCTCTGTCTTCCCCTTCTGGAACCCCTATAATGTGAATGTTGCTGCATTTAATGTTGTCCCAAAGGTCTCTTATACTGTCTTCATTCCTTTTCATTCTTTTCTCTTTGTTCTGTTCTGTGGCAGTGAATTCCACCATTCTGTCTTCCAGATCACTTATCTGTTCTTCTGCCTCCGTTATTCTGCTATTGATTCCTTCTAGTGTATTTTTCATTTCAGTTATTGTGTTGTTCATCTCTGTTTGTTTGTTCTTTAATTCTTCTACATGTTTGTTCTTTAATTCTTTTAGTCTTTCTTAATCATTTCTTGCATCTTCTCAATCTTTGCCTCCATTCTTTTTCTGAGGTCCTGGATCATCTTCACTATCATTATTCTGAATTCTTTTTCTGGAAGGTTTCCTATCTCCACTTCATTTAGTTGTTTTTCTGGGGTTTTATCTTGTTCTGTCATCTGGTGCATAGTTCTCTGTCTTTTCATCTTGTCTATCTCTCTGTGAATGTGGTTTTTGTTCCACAGGCTGCAGGATTGTAGTTCTTCTTGCTTCTGCCGTTTGCCTTCTGGTGGATGAGGCTATCTAAGAGGCTTGTGCAAGTTTCCTGGTGGGAGGGACTGGTGGTGGGTAGAGCTGGCTGTTGCTCTGGTGGGTAGAGCTCAGTAAAACTTTAATCTGCTTGTCTGCTGATGGGTGGGGCTGGGTTCCCTCCCTGTTGGTTGTTTGGCCTGAGGCAACCCAACACTGGAGCCTATCTGGCTCTTTGGTGGGGCTAATGGAGGACTCTGGGAGGGCTCACACCAAGGAATACTTCCCAGAACTTTTGTTGCCAGTGTTCCTGTCCTCACGGTGAGCCACAGCCACCCCCACCTCTGCAGGAGGCCCTCCAACACTAATAGGTAGGTCTGGTTCAGTCTCCTATGGGGTCGCTGCTCCTTCCCATGGGTCCCAGTGCATACACTACTTTGTTTGTGCCCTCCAAGAGTGGAGTCTCCGTTTCCCCCAGTCCTGTTGAAGTCCTGCAATCAAATCCTGCTAGCCTTCAAAGTCTGATTCTCTAGGAATTCCTCCTCCCATTGCCAGACCCCCAGGTTGGGAAGCCTGACGTGGGGCTCAGAACCTTCTCTCCAGTGGGTGGACTTCTGTGGTATAAGTGTTCTCCAGTCTGTGATTCACCCACCCAGCAGTTATGGGATTTGATTTTAATGTGATTGTGCCCTTCCTACCATCTCATTGTGGCTTCTCCTTTGTCTTTGCATGTGGGGTATCTTTTTTGGTGAGTTCCAGTGTCTTCCTGTCAATGATTGTTCAGCAGTTAGCTGTGATTCCGGTGCTCTCGCAAGAGGGAGTGAGCACACATCCTTCTATTCCTCCATCTTGATCTTGGTGAATTCTTAAGTTGTTGTAGTTATACAGTGTGATATATTCATATAATTCACATATAGCAATTAAAAATAAAAAACCATCTACTGACATATGAAACAACATGGGTAAATCTCAGATATAATGTTAAGTGAAATAGTCAGACATAATAAGCTATATACTGTGTGATTCCAATCACATCTAGCTCAAAACTAGGCAAAACCAACCTATGGTGGTAGAAATTAAATCTCTATTCCTTGGGAGAGGATAGTGACTGGAAGAGGCCATGAGGGACCTTCTCTGGGTGTTGAAATGTTCTATGTCTTGATGTGGGAGGTAATTGCATGGATGGCTACAAATGAAAAAATTCATTAAACTGTACAGTTAAGATATGCACATTTTCAGGGAGATCAGATCAGTGCTTTGTGACCACCTAGAGTGGTGGGATAGGGAGGGTGGGAGGGAGGTGCAAAAGGGAGGGGATATGGGTACATATGTATATGTATAGCTGATTCATTTTGTTGTACAGCAGAAATTAATGGAACATTGTAAAGCAATTACACTCCAATAAAGATGTTTAAAAAAAAGATATGTGCATTTTGCTGTGTGTAAGTTATACATTAGTAGAAAACAAAGAAGAAAACCAAAGCAGAGACTTAACTATTTCTCATTAACTTGATGGATATTGAGCAAAAGAGAATAATTCTGGCCCTCAAATGATTTTTAATCTGAATTATTCTTCTTGGCTCACTTTCATTATTACACAAACCAGAAAGCTGCCAAATCTCTACTTCTTTGAATAGTCTGGCTCTGCCTTGAACAAGCTGTGGGTTGGGCTAACTGACCTTCAGAGTCAATCCTAGGTCCAGATTTCTGGGATTTTTGGAAAAAGAGATGCCAAAATATATCTCTGAGTGGAAAGGAACATCAGAGCTGTCTGGTTCTTGTCTGTAATTTTGTAGGAGAAAAGAATGAGCTTAGAAAATGGAAATGACTTGCCTAAGGTTTCCCTGATAGTAATTCAGCACAGCTCTGCTGACTTCATCTCAACTCAGGTCAACAAATATCCCTTGAGTGCCTGCTATGTGCCAGGCACTGAGTCAGACACCACATTGGGCTCTCAGGTTCCATAAAGCCACAGCTAAAGGTGGCATTGTGTTGCTTTGTGAGGGAAGCAGTGAGCTCATTTCCCACAACCTAGCGTGACAGCACCAGCAGAAAAAGTCAGAAGACTTAAAAAGGAAGCAAGACAAAGGTCAAAGCGCCAAAGTAATGTAACCATATAATGTCCTTTCCTGCACTCAACCACAGAACTATCAAAGTCTCTCCTTGTCCCAGAGTAGTGGTTCTGGGACTCTAAATCATCATAATGGTAAGCTATAATTCTGGAGTCTATTATATGAAAATTCTGGTCATATGGCTTAACATCCTGTGAACCTGAACTTCCCTATTTTATAAACTTCTACTTCCTTTCTGGTGAAGCTTGTATCTTTAAGCAAAGTTCTATTCTCCTTCAGTTGATTTAGCAAACATGAGGAAGTAATTGCTCTAGCCTTCTTACAAAGTGGCTGTAGGAACCGAACATGATGAATGTGCACCACTCAAAGCATGCAAAACACAAGAATTCACCATTGTGACAGCAGCTTAGTAAAGTAGACACAGGCTCAGAGAGTAAGCCAGGGACATGGGTCTGTCGTAATCGTACCACTGACTAGCTATGTGATCTTTGCCTCTCTGGGCAGTCACTCCACCTCTCTGAGCCTCTGTTTCTTCATTTACAAATTGAAGGGATTGGACCAAAGAACTGTGCACATTTTTCTCAGCTCTGAGAAAAAGAGCTGTGACTCATGGGCTGATGAAAAAAACTTTGGAGTTTTGTGGGGTTTGCTGGTTGTCCCTAGGAGGACTGTTGGTAGTGAAGAGGCAGAGGGTTAAACAAGAGGGAAAAGGGTGAAGAAAATACAAGAGGGAAATGAGAGGAAATTGAGAGGACTATAAGAGGGGGAGACTTTCATTGAGGGTCTGCATGACCATTTGCTACAAAGGGCCTTCAGGTGGCTCTTGCACTGGACTTCTGACCTCCTTTCCTTTTTCTTCACACCGGTACTCACAAAATTTCTGATTCTATCTTGATCAAATTGGCCCACTAAGTCCCCAAACCTCAGCCTGGGGTGATGACTGGCTGTTTTCCTAGACTTTCTCCCTCCCCTCCCACCTCTCCCTCTTCTATCCCATTGTGATCCATTCCAAAACTTCTCTGCACTCCAAAGTCACCATAACCCATACAACACTTTTCTTTCCATTCAGGAAACTTAGGGACTTGGTTGAGGTTTATACCTCTAACCTCTGAGCCTAATGGAAACTATGTGAATGTGTAACCTCTACTACCATTCTTCCTGCACTCTTGCAGTCTTGCCTCCTTGAACTTGGCATGGCTCAGAATTCACCTAGGGTACAGATGGGGATTTTTCAACCATGGGCACAGGATAGGGGCTCAATGCATCTCTGAAGAAAGTAACAGGGCTTCTGAGGACTCGCAGCCCTGCCCAGACCCTTCCCACCTTCCCCGCCCACCCGTTCCCCTGTGCTGGAAGCAGTTGTTAACTTTTCTGAATGAAGAAGAGCAACCTTTAAAAAAGAAAAAAACAAAAAAGGGCTTCCCTGGTGGTGCAGTGGTTAAGAAACCTCCTGCCAATGCAGGGGACATGGGTTCGAGCCCTGGTCGGGGAAGATCCCATGTGCCGCAGAGCAACTAAGCCTGTGTGCCACAACTGCTGAGCCTGCACTCTAGAGCTTGTGAGCCACAACTACTGAAGCCCACGTGCCACAGCTACTGAAGCCCGGATGCCTAGAGCCCGTGCTCCACAGCAGGAGAGGCCACCACAATGAGAAGCCTGTGCACTGCAACAAAGAGTAGCTCCCGCTCACCGCAACTAGAGAAAAGCCCGCGTGCAGCAACGAAGACCCAAAGCAGCCAAAATAAATTAATTAACTAATTTTTAAAAAAGTAACAGGAATACTCAGTGCCCGAGTATCAGGAAAGAACAGTTCTCCTGAGGGCACAGCTGAGACACTTCATGGGGACAAGTTCCCAGGAGAGCATCCCTTCCCGAACACAAAGGATGTACAAACCAGATTGGCTCTCATTTCCTAAAAACACTATTTCATAAGGGATAACCAGAAGTGTGAGCTTGTATGAGCCACCTCTCCCAATCTCTCTCCACCTCCTACAAAATCAAAACCAAACTCCCCAAACTGGCATGGAAAGCCCTTCATGAATTTCTTACATCTTCGTCATAACTTGTAGCCATTCTCCATGTGTCTGCTTCACTTTCTGACACTCTGTTTCTGTGGTTCTCAAGTTGGGTGAAGTAGTTCTCCACATTAGAATCACCAAGGAACTTTAAAAATTCAGATGTCCAGGCCACACCCCAGACCCATTAAATGAGAATCTCTGAGGGTGAGACTGAGGCATCAGTATTTTTTTAAAGTCCCCCTGGTGATTATAGTGTACTGATGTAGAGAATCATTGCTTTAATTGGTTTAAGAATCATCTGGAGGGGGAGTGAAGAATAAAGATTGCTTAGGCCCCCACCCTTGAGATTCTAAATCAGTTAAGTACAAGGTAGGGGGCCTTGAAATGTGCATTTTCAATAGGCTCCTAGGGGAATTACAGTGCAGATACCTGAGAACCACACTTGGAAAAAACATTTCTCTTGGTCCATCAGACTACCCGTCCAAGTTGTCTGAGTACACTGAGCACTCTCACTCTCCTTGGCTTTGAATAGGCTTTGCTCTCTGCCTGGAATGCCCTCCCCTCCGCCTGACCTCTGAGAGAACTTTCAGTCACCTTCCAAATGTAAACTCTTCTCTGTGACTTTCCCTGACCCTTCCCAGGAGGAATTAATTACTCCCCTGTATAAGTTTCCATAGCACTTTGTACATGCTTCTGCTAAAGCATTTATCACACGATATTATGGCTGTTTCCTTATGTGTCTGTCACACCACTTAAACTATGAGTATTTTCCTTTTTTCATCTCGCCAGGACCTAGCACAGTGCCTGGGACATAACTCAAGTCAGTAAATGTTTATTGAATTAATGAAGTTGTTTGTGGAGTTGGTCATCATATTAGATATCCATCCATCTATGTGTGGCAAGACTACAGATGCTGGGATAGGGCACAGGAAAGATGCTAGTGCCAGAGAGGAGAGCCAGCCATAACAAGGCCAAGAAATGCCAGGTTGCAAGATTGTAAATGCAAGGTTGGAGAAATGCCAGCCCTAGGACCAGGGCTAGGGCATGACTCCTCCAGAACAGAGGGCATACAGACAGATTCAGGTTTGCTTCCTAACATCAGTAGGGACAAGAAAAATACTTAGGATGGTAATTGAAAGTTAGAAGTAGATATGAAGCAGAAGTCCAAGCTCATGGATATGGTTGGTGGCCCTAAGAATGATTGGGGTACCTAGCATTTATATTAAAAGAACACAAACATCTGAGCCAAAGTCCAGACCTACAATAAAAATCTCCATGAGACATGTGGAGAACATGAACATTTAACAAGAGCCCCAAGAGATCCTCATGATTACTCAGGTTTATGAAACACCTGGCTAAGAAACTTCAGGAAGTGCTGAGAATGGGTAGAAAAAGTTTTTAATGCAAAGGAAAGGCAGCATCCTCAGGCACATAATGACTTGCCGTGGTGGCATTAAGTCCATATATTATGGGGAGCAAGGGAAATTTGAAGTTTAAAAAACAGGGGCCAAGGATCATTGCTGGGTCCCAGGAGGCCAGAGACCTTTAGAGAACCTTAATGTGGGCTGCACCAGCTGAGAGGCAGCTCTTCTTATCTATCTTACTTCCCTGAAGCCCTGGAGTTGGGCAAGTCTGAGTAAAAGGTGAGGGACGTTATGAAGAGAGGAACCAGAATCTGGAAAAGGCTGTAGAAATGAAGCCAGCAGAGTAGGCAGAAAAATAAATCAGAACACAAGCAAAGTACAGCCCTATCTCTCCCAAACTACAATAATGTAAAATTATTATTCCAGTCATGTTTCAAGCTCAGAGAAAGAGGAGGGATGAGGGTTGTCATTACCAGAGTTAGCCAAACTGCAGTCTCAGGGCACAGTCTCCCAGACTGCCCTTACTTCTGACACTAGCTGCTAGTTTGGGGGATTCCCAAAACCACCCCAGGTTTGATCATTCACTAGTAAGATTCACAGAACTCACTGAAAGCTATTATATATACAGTCATGCTTTATTATAGGGAAGGGATTAGAACCAACAAAAGAAAAATTCACGAAGGGCAGAGTTTAGGAGGCTTCCAAATGCAAAGCATCTGTTGTCCTCAGGACACATTACCCTCCCAGCATCAATGTGTGACAATACAAACAGAGTATTGCCAACTTGGGAAACTCAGCCTCCGTGTCCAGAGTTTTTATTGGAACTTCATTACATAGATATGATTGATTGATTGATTGATTGCCCACATTATTGAACTCAGTCTCTGGTGGCACTTCCCCTTCCCCAGAGGTTGGGCTAGAAGAGGCCTGAAGGGGAGAGGGTGACTGCTCTTGGCCATATTTGAAATGGAGTTGATGTTGCAGAATCAAAAGTGGATTTTCTGTGAAGCTGTAAGGCCCTCATCCACATTGCATAGTCATGGGATCAATCAAAGAACAGATTAGAACTAGTATAGCTTTACTAAAGGTTAGAAATAGAGGTAAAGATATTCAAATATAGACACATAATGACTCACATAAATTTCAGTGAAACCCTTAGTTAGACATCAGTCAAAAATGTATCAATCACAGCCAGGAATATGAAAATGTCCTTGAGGGTAAAATTAACTACCTACAATCAGCACTCCCTTCAACAGTGCCACCCTCTGCAGATTCTTGAACCCTCTGATCCTCATTGTTTCTCCAGCAAACTAATGCTTTAAACCTATGGTTTTTGTGTTGTATCTGGCCTTCCTGGGTATACTTAGAACATTACTAGAGGAGGAGTAAATCTATCAACAAACTCTAAGAAAAAAAATCTATCAATCAATTACTTTTTGTTGAAAACTATGCTTACTATGTGCCCAACACTATCCCAGATGTTAAGCTACTATTTTGGGGAATACTATAGAAACATGAGATATAATCAAGGATCACAGAAGTTACAAGCTGGTTGAGTAAGGTAAGTCAAAATACTGAAATAGGCAGAAGTTTTTATATAGAATGTAATGGGGCATGTGAAACTCTCCAATACTGATGATCACTGACAGGAGAGATATGTCGATGCCTGGAATGTGTGGGCTAATAACTATGTGGAGGCAGAAAAGAGCTGGAAACTCCACTGGAATAGAATGTTTAACAGTATATTATTAAGGGCTTAAATGTCAGGTAGAAACTCTGTATGTGAAATGAGCTCAAAGGGAAAACCAGTGAGACCTGGAAAAGCAGCAGAAGTTTCTGGACAAATCTGGAAGTAGCAGATGCTTTGGACAGAACAAGTGGAAAAAGAAACCCACTTTCACTGCCTTGATGGACAGTAAAGAGCTAACTCAATACTACATCTATTTCACTACAGCCAGCCATCTGAGTAGCAGCGCATACTTTCTGATAATGAAAGTATCTAGCAAGAGCTTCAGAATATCTTCCAAAACTTATACACAGAAGCAAATGGCACATTAGTCAGGATGCCAGGCCATAACAATGATATAAGGCTCTTTCCCACCATCTTTACGAAGCAACTGCTGAATAATCAAGATATACCACTTGGAGAAGAAAATGTTTTTTAAAAATAGAAGTCAGTAGTTTGCTAGAAAAGGAAACGAGGGTACTCAGAGGGAGATTTGGGGGTAGTTACTGAAGAATAGGGATCAACATAAAAGCATTCTCAGGAATAAGCGATTGGCACAATTCTGAACAGCTAAAGAATTTGGAAGATAGCAAAAGTCCCTGAGCAATTTCAAAAACTCTCTAAAACATCTTCTATTTTATGCCTTATTATGCTGTCTGAACTCTGAGACGTTCAAATATCTCATCTGATTTCTAAGGCTTTCCATTTCCTGTTAATAAATCTTATCTTTGTCATTACATGAATAATTAAAACACTTATTCAACAAATGTTTGAGGACTTCCACTACTCTAGGTTCTATGGGTACAATAATAAACAAAAGAAGTCTCTGTCCTCATGGAGATTATATTCCATTGGAGAGGGACAGACGATAAACATGTATATGTCTAATATCTACTATGCAATATAGTTACTAGTTCTATAATGGGAGCTAAAGCATGTTTAAGGTGAGGGAAAGAGAGAATGGGGAGTAGGGTAGTACTGTTTATATAAGGTAGACAGAGAAAGTTTCACTGGTAAGGGTGTTGGAGCAGAGGTCCAAATGAAGTGAGGGGTTAAGCCATGTGGATATCTAGGGGAAAAGCATTCCAGGTTAGGGAAACAGCTAATACAAATCCTGGAGGCTAGAATGAGCTTCACCTATAGGCTTTAACATGATGGGCAATGGGATGAGTGGAATGAAATGGAGTGGGAGAGGTAGGTAGCAGCCAACTCACATAGGCTTTTGTAAATCAGAACAAACTTTGGATTTCATTCTGGTTGCAAAAGACAACCTTTGGAGGGTTTCCTTTATGTTCTTGCAAGTGCAGATATTTCCTGCTCTTTTCATGTCCACTCTCAAACCATGACTTCCCTGGTAAGAAGGCCACAGTGAATATTTATTATTTCCACCTCCACTACTCATCCTATGTTCCCTTTACTTCCTCTTCAGATAGCCAGTGTTCCTAGTGTGGAGTGACCCAAAACTTTATTCCAGAGGGATCTGAGCTTTCAGGGGTTCCCAGTTATAAAGAATTGCTATAGCCTTCCCTTAATTTATGACTGGGCAGGGAAGACCTAGGAGGTTCCTCTGGATTTTATTCATATTCTTCTCTGACTACACTACATATCAGAACCTTTGATAACCAGGATCAACTATAGCCTATATTTTCCCTACCTGGTGTTAAAAGGAGCCTGGAGTGGCAGGGTAGCAGTCTCTGTTGTTTCCTCTGGTGGAAGCATTTCTTTTCCAAGTACAATACTAAAGCTCCTATACAAGCATTACCCAAAGTCATAGGTATAATATGAAATGTAATTGTGAGAAGTGGCATTCCCATTTCTCACCTTGGTCCCTGGATCCACGTTTTCCGCAAGGGCCTGCACCATATATCAAACACAGGTAGACACAAGTTTCACCTCTAAGATGCCACTCCAACCTTTCAAGATGCTGAGTTTCAGTTGGCACCATAACTGATTCTTACTTCAGTCATTTCACTGTTTTTTAAAGTCTGCTGCTTCTAGGACACAGTTTACAATAAGACCATGAATTTCCATGGGCATCAGCACATTGTCTTCCTCTCCTAAAGTGTGAGCTTCTTGTTGAGAAGCAACATTGAGTGGGATACTGTGATAGTGAAAAAAGACTTTCATAATACCTACAGATGATGGCTTTGGCAGAAGCACTGAGGGAAGAGAAGTAAATCTAAATCATGTCTATTTTAGTAAGGACATACTGCTTCTCCCTCCACAAAGGAAGGAATTAAATGCTATGAACCTGCCATCGTGTGAAGGACTGGTCTCCTTGGAGTGCTATCAGTTGGGAAGGTCAGGGTTGGTCACTAGAGCTGGCAAGTTGGTGATGCTGGGAAAGCCTTGGTGAAGAGAAGTCCACATAATTGAGCTAGTATGTCAGTTCCTGCCACCATGGTCACTTAACTAGTGAGCCCACTGAGCACCATTGGCACAGCTGAGGATAAAGAGCTACTGGCATTGAAATGGCTGATCCTGTTGATCACCTAAGTATTACAAGCCCTTTTTGTGAATATCTACATGGAACTCAGATATTGTGGACCCATTTTGAGAGCATATCAGATTAGAGTGCACCTGGGCACACCTGAAGGTATGATTTTGTGGATCAGAAAACACTGTGCATGGTTCCAATTTCTATACCTATTATTTAGTTATAAGCATCAGAAACTAATTTTTAATGATTTATGGGAAAAAATGATATTGGGTAGCTCACAGAATCTCGAGGAAAGTCGGCAAACCAAGCTCAGAGGCTACACATTCAGGGATCATGTTCAAAATCATGATACAGAGCCAGGTTGGTGAAGACACCACTGCCACAACCAATAACAGTAGGTGACCCACACCCCTATCACTGGACATTGCTGACAGCCCTGCACCACTACTGTCTCTAGAAGCTGGATGTAGCTGCCAGTCACTTTAATGGATCTGTGGGGTCCTCGATGCTCTCTAGCTTGTTTTTGCATTTGTGTTTATTTGTTTTATTTAGAGGCTTGTCTCCCAACAGCAAAGTCTAGGGGGATAACATAGAGTTTATAACATAAGCCAAAGAAAAGAGGAGAATAGGTGATGAACTAAGAGTAGTTTTGGACTCTAAAAGAAATAGTTTAACCAATGGGTAGGAAGCCAAAGACAACCTGAGGAAGCTTGACTGGCATTTATATAAAGTAGGTCACTAAGAAATGACAAGCACCCTGTCTCTGTCGTAGGTTCAAAAGCCCACAGAGGTAAGTGAGCCCAGGATACGTTCAGGGAAACCTGAGGGCTGAAGGAACTATTGCTCAGTTTCCCAGTGGATGGCCTGGGAGATGACAAACCTCACATGAGAGACTTAGGTCCAACATGAAGGTAAAATATCACTGACTGAAGGAGGTGTAGCCGTGAGAAGCTCATCAGGAAAAGAGAGCCCACCCAAGGCATTTTAAACAGAACCAACTTAATATAGGGAATTGTTTACATAGGTAATGAAAGAGCTAAAAAGCCAAATGAAGGATGGTGAGGCAACTCAGATATTAGCAAGAGCAGAAAGCCACCACCACTCCTAGGGCTGTAGGGACCCAGGGAGGATGTCATATTACCAGAGCCAGAATCTGAAGCCATTGGTTGAGAGTTAGAACTGTGGCAGGGGCTGCTTCACAGGAGCTGGGAACCCAGGGGATGGGCTTGACCAACAGGACCTGAAACTGCATAAACAAGCAAGCAAACTAAAGCAGACAGTGCTGGAAGCCTCACTGGAAGCAAAAAGGAGGAGAAATACTCTGGTTCATCCTGCCCTCCAGTCTTCCACCAGTACCACCCATTGGCCAAACCCACTTGAAAGCCAGTTGGTAAGGGAACCTGAGAAATGTAGTTCCCTGCAATGCAGATGACATGAGCTTTTCAAGCAGCCCACCAAAAGGTAGTCCACACAAGGCAAACTGTGGGGCTCCACCCTCTGACAGTACCAATTCTGTAGGCCTGCGAAGGTCACAGCCAGACAGGAGGTGCTCAATCTCTCCTAGACCTTATGGCTAGAAGGTGAGTCATCGTTATAGATGCACTTGTTTGACTCCTAGTGATTATTTTACAACCCGTGGCTAAAATAGAAATGCAATGCTGGTAGAACCATGAGGTGACCACACTGAGTTCTGGGCTGATGTGGTTGAGGGTCAGAGAGGTACCTAAATGTATCTTTTGTTAGGATTTGTGGGTTCCTGAGAAGCCATACTAGGCAAATGCCCCTATTTGATATCATCCCTAGGCTTGCTGAGACCTGTTTCCTTCAAATTGACCTTCAGTATAGTAGAACTCACATAAAATGTATGTGCACTGGTGCTCATTTTCACGAATTCTCATACCCAGTCCTCTGATGGACTTATGGAAGGGTTAGTGGCTCAATCCTTCAGGCAGCCAGAGTTCCAAGAAGAGGTCTGCAGCTGGGGGATGAAAGTAACAGGGGATTGTCTGTTGCTCAAGCCCATTTGGCTACTTTGTCTTTTTGAAGCAGTCTTTAAGACCCTCACACAAATTTGGCTTGCTTTTTTTTCTGGGGCAAAATCCCCCAAGATTACTGGGACAAAGAAGATGAGCTAGATACCTGGCATTTTGAGAGAAAAAGGAAAACATCTATTGGAGGACTTCTGTACGTCTCATCCAGGCTTGGCACCTTTCAAATGTACCGTATCATTGGTTCACACAACAGCCCTATGTGGTAGTGATGGTTCTCCCATTTATAGGTGAGGAAACTGAAGCAAGGCAAATTCCTAAGGACATGTAACAAATGAGTGGAGAACCAGAGTTTGAGGTAACAGCACCTGAGGCCATACTCCCAGAAAATATTTGAGAAGTCCCCCTCAGAAGGAACGAGGCAAGTCAAGGGATTCTTGGGGTCTAGCTACCCAAACTGGGGGAATCAAATTCCCAAAGACTAAATCAGATGTGATTCACTTGGGATTCATAAAGACTGCAAGGGAAAAATAGGTGAGGACTCATAACACTGGATTGACAGAGGGTTTTGGAGTCTTGTCTAACATTGGCTATTTTCAAAATGCTTTCTGTATCTGCTTTGGATTATCAGTGACCCCCTAATGTAGACTAAACAATTTAAATGTTACAGTGAATTCCACAACGTCATCATGTGAAAGCAACCTACTTAGTGCAATGGATTTACCGGGGTTCCCTATTACTCACCTGATCTGAGAGATGCAGGAAAGCACAGAGGGAACTGCCCCATTTGCACTTGCTTTTCAGCACAGGACACCAGTACCTCTTCTGCCCCTGCTCTCCAGCCCCATTCACACCTGACTCAGCTTCCGAGTTGTCTCCCACACATGGTATCCACTGGGCACCAAATCCAGACAAGGCACTTTACCACCTGGGAGGGAATTTCAGGATCTCAGCTTTTAGAGTTGAAGTCGAATGCCATGCTGCTGGTAAGCCCAGCTCAAGTTCAATGCTGCCCACTCCACACGCTCACTTACTTGATAAAAGCATGCTTTTAAAGTATGAGACAATGGCCTGTCCCTGCAAGCCCCATTAGTATGCGGGCCTTCCTGCCAGGCCTTCCCTGGCAGTCTCCTGCCTTGGGGACTCAGTTCTATCTCCTTTCAGACAGTTTGTCCCATTTCCACCTTCTAGCCTCAAGTTAAGCTATTATCTTATGAGAAGGGTTACGGCAGGGATGAAGGGAGGGGGGAAGGAGGAACAGGCCTTGTTCTTTGGGTCCCTGGAGAAGCCGGGTTCTTTCCTGTTATCTATCTTCTCCATCCAGCCCGTAACCTAGGTCCTTTGAGAGGATGTCCTTTTTCCTGTCTCTGGGCTAAACAAACTGGGATTCTCTCTGGCTTTTGGTCCTGAGGGCTTTGTCTGCTGCCCTGCCTTTATTCTGTATCCTCTCGGATCTCGTCCCTCTTCCTGCCTCAGTTTTTCTCCCCTCCTCCACCCCCGGCTCACTTTTCCTGCCTCTACTCTTTCCAGCCCCCGATCTCTCAGGCTATTGTCCCAGGAATTCAGCCATCCTCCCCACCATCATCTTTTTTACAAATAACCTTGGCATTACCTGCTCACATTTGGCACAGGTCTTGGCCTTTTCCTCCATCCTCGACAATGCCATTTCCCTTGCACAGTCCAGTTCACCAGCTTCACAATCCACATCTGCATTTCAAAGCAATAGTCATTGATCCCAACCACACGAATAAAATACTTAAGACTGCACTTTTATATTTGACAAAAGAGTTTTAGCCAAAGACGACTAGTTTTTCAGGGGACAATGCATTCTTTCCTAGAGAGAACACTGGTCAATAAACAGAGTAAGTCAGAAATCCTCCTGCAAATATGTGCATATAAAATATTTTGGTATGATGTGAAGGTCTATATGTGTCTAACAAGTTTTTCTCCTCTCCCTTCCTCAGCGTCTCTAGCATATCTAATACACTTACCATTAAAAACCTGCCTGATCTCTTGGGGAAATTTCCGTGACATAGTCCTGGTCTTATTTACTATATACATGGGCAAGTCTATTAAAAGGAAAATTTATGTTGTCCAGTGTCAAAAGCCAGAAAGAAAAATATATTTTGGAATGAGAAAGAAGCAAGAAACTACAAAGTCAAACAGAGTCCTGGGACAACTTCAAGAATGATGGAATAGGACAAGGAGGAGAAAGTCGAGGCAGAATAAATTGATGTTTTGTAGATACATTTCTCGCTAAGCCAGCTAAGCTAGCATCAGTTCTCATAGGCACCACAAAATTCAAACCACAACTAAAGCTACTCTAAGGAAAGGTAGGGACCAGAAAGCAAGGTATTTCATGGAAGCATAGAATTTTGGAGCTGGAAGCGACTTTCACAATCAGTTATCCAAACAATTAGACTGAAAAAGATAAGCTCCATAGTCATTGTCAAATGTACTGGATAATAATAGAATGATACCTAACATTTATTGTTTAATTATTATGTAGAAAGAATATTTAACCTGAGATCTATCCTCTTAATCAATGCTTATGTGTACAATGTATTATTAGGTGCGATGCTGTACAGCAGATCCTGGAGCATATTCATCCCTGACTGAAACTTTATGCCTGTTGATTAGGAACTGTCCATATTCTCCTCTCCTCAAGACCTGACAAAGTATTATCCTCCCTGCTAAGTGTTTTTTATACATTATTTTATTTCATCTCACAATAGTCCTGTAAGGTAGGTATTACTATTATCCTTATTTTCCAAATGAGGAAATTGATACTCAGAGAGATTAAGTAACTCATTCAAATCTTTATAGGTAGAAAGCAGCAAGGTCAATATTTGAACAGAAACAGCTTGACTGCGCAGACCTCTTAACCTCTACATTATCTCATTATTACAAGGGTCTGGTCAATTCAAACCTCTGGTTAAACTATGCAGATAATGAAAGAAGGTACATTTAGGAAGGACTTTTTGGGTTTCTACTTTCTGGATGAATGTTAGAACCATGCTACATTAGTTAGAATAATCTAGGTTGTGCTACAGTAACAAACAATCCCCACATCTCAATGTCTTATAACAACAGAAATTTATTTCTCACTCATGCTATATTAAGTCAGTACTGAATCTGGCTTCACATGATCCTCACTCAGGACTCAGGCTGGCAGAGCCTCCCCATCTGAAATAGTGTTGGTCACTATGGCTAGAGAATGGGAAGATGGGGACTTGTGCACTGTCCTTACAGGCTTTTACCTGAAGGTGATGCTCATCAATTCTGCTCACATTTCATTAGCCAAAGCAAGTTACGTGGCCACACATAATTTTAAAGATCTGGGAAAATACAGTCTAACTACAAGGATTGCTTGCTAATGTGTTATATGGCAGAAGAGCACTGCCTGGAAATATTGTGGAATAATCCCAATGACTATAATAGTACCAAATCCATGAAACTGCCCTGTGAGCTTACTTCACTCTGGTTGTATTGACCAGCCCTGATTTTGTAATTTAAATTTGTGGGTGTACTTTAAATTTATTTGTGTACGTCATGAACAAGTTTAATTCCAAATTATTTACTACCACTGTTGCTCTTCTAGAACACTAAATACACTTTCCCTCAAGCACAAAACTACATAGGTAATATTTTAGACCAAAGTAATAAAAGTTAGATTTGAATAAAACTAAATAAAATCTATATTCCAATTACAATCTTCCTCCATATCTGTAGGGTCCACATCCATGGATTAAACCAACTGCAGATCAAAAACGTTCCCCCTCCAAAATTCCAGAAAGTTCCAAAAAGCAAAACTTGAATTTGCCACACATAGGCAACTATTTACATAGCAATTTAAATTGAATTCACAACTGTTTACACAGTATTTACATTTTATTGGGTATTATAAGTAGTCTAGAGATGATTTAAAGTATACTGGAGGATTGTGTGGTTATAAGCAAATATTATGCCATTTTATACAAGGGACTTGAGCATCTGCAGATTTTGGTATTGCTGGGGAAGGTGGGGGTCTTGGAACCAATCCCCCACAGATACCAAAGGATGACTGTAATAAACAGAAAAATTGAGACTTTATGACATGAGATAATACATGCAAAAATTCTTAGCATATTGCCTGGCACACAGAAGCACTCAGTAATTGTTAGCTTCCTTACACATATTAGACTTCAATTAATTTTTCTTCAAGAGACACATCTATTTCAATACCTCCCAAAGACTGCTTAAGTCTAGCAATATTTCTGGCTCTAATGTTGATTACCAGACACCAGGCATACTAATAGATTAAAAGATAAAAATGAATGACCTTGAGAGATACTGTCCCAAAGTGCTTCTTCTCAAAGGGAGTAAATGTTGAAGAGGAGTTAGATTTCTGGACCACAGTTATTTTCACATGAGCTAAATCTCCTAAACCATAGCTCTTTCTATGTTAACCAGAACAGTTTTCAAACATTTGTGACATATGCTGGTCATCGTCACCACCCTCTTTGGCATGCAATTACATATTAGTGCAGAATACTGGAGGTAAAAGGAGGTGGAAGGCAATAGAGGTTGTTTTCACAGGAAAAAAACACAATTGGCACAATGAAATTTTCCTATTAATTGCTGGAAAGAAAAATATGGGTATCCAAAGGCAAAACACAGAAAACTCCACATAAAACTGAACCATGGAAATCAGAATTGTAGATCTTGAGGGAAACCTATGGTATGAGAGCAATCCTCTCTGAGAATTTAGAAAACAAACAAGGGCAGTGCCAATCGCATAATTCTGCTCATCCCTTTTCTGATTAAAACCAGGGTCAAAGGAATGCCAGTCTACTAGAAAAAAAAGAATGGATTTTTTTTACTGGTCTCACCCATGATAAAGATATTTTGATGATGGAAGATCTCCCCACTTTACTCTACCTTACTTGACCCCAGATATGAATACCTCCAACTGAAACCTTGCTTCTTCATTTTGCAATATGAAGAAATGCTTTTTGGGGGAACTTTCTAGCCGGATACCCTTGAATGCACTTCCTGATGAAGTGGGAGATGTGCCAGCTGCCACTACAGATGCTGAAAGAACTGGGAACAAGTGAAGCTGATTGTAATAATATGTTGCACAAGGCTGAAGGAGCTATGGTGGTGGAGAGCCCCAGTTCAGTGGTAGGCACCTTCCAGCTAAACAAAAGCCAAGGAAAAACTTGGCCCTTTGCTCTAGCAAAACTATTATGACCTCTTGCTAGTATGTTACATGGAACAGGAGAGCTGCAGAATATCCCTTAAAAAGAAAAAGAAATAGTAGCATCGAAGGAAATTGAAAGTTTCTTGTTCCTAGAGATTATGATTGGCAATATAAGTAAGCTGTATAGCTGTGACTTCAGAAAGAGGGAGAAGGCTCTCAGCCAAGAAATATATCACTTTATTACTTGCAAATGCTTTAATTTCCATTATGACAGATGTATTTCTTTAATCTGTTTTGTTCTGTTGTTAAAAATTCAGGCTGTAGTAAATCAGCATCAAATCATTTACACCTTCTTACGAATTAACATATTAGAATCTTATCCCAGAGATTTGTCAACACCTTCTAGTAACAAAATGGGGGAGAAAGAAAAATAAAAGGGTGCTCCATGTCTGAGGGGAATTTTATAGCATACAGGAACAGATCACTTTAGACTTAAAAATCAGAGATTGAGAGTTAGGTTTCTGGAAATACGACAGGAAGAAGAAACAGATGAGGAAGGCAAAGGCAAAGTTAAATTTTATTCCTTCATTTGAATGTTTTTGTTTCAGTAAATTGATTAATTGAGCCATTTGCAAAAATGGGATTTTTGATGGCTAAGATGTTCTTCAGGTCAAAGATGAAGTCCTGAAAGCTAGCATTGTTTTATTCTTTTTATAGTTTGTAACTGTCTTTTCACTGCCTAGAAAACCACGTGGAACATGGCAGATAATAAAATTTTTTTTCATGAATGAATAAAACTCAAACTTCAAATCTAAATAAATAGTATTTCCTTCAAAGTTATCATGTGGGAGGTTGTGTACTTATTCCAGTCATCTCCATATTGCTCTAAACATATCCAGACACCATTCTGAGAATTGCCAAAGCAAATGACAAAGTCATTTTAAAATCATCAGTGGTGTCAAGTCATCTCCCTCTGGTGAAATATTTAGGGTTTCTTGTAGTTTTTTGTTGTTGTTATAAGTACAATAGCAGATGAATTTTCAAGCTAGTTCCATTTTTTTAATCAAAAATGAGATATAATTTTACGAAAAATTTAGGCTGATTTTCTTGTGTGGCGAAAGCAAATCCAAAAGGGAGCCCCCAAAAGAGTGGATATATGTATATGTATAACTGATTCACTTTGCTGTACACCTGAAACTAACACAACATTGTAAATCAACTATACTCCAATTAAAACATATTTTTAATTTAAAAAAATAAAATAAAATAAAAGGGAGCCCCAATCACTCCAAGAAAGTTCTAAGCAATGGCAGCATTGTTGGCCCAACTGGCTAGCCCTCCCACGTGGCTCCTTTGAAAGATAAGACTTATTTGAATATCTAATTTTTGGTCTGTTTGCTATTAAACAAACAAATGAGCAAAAAAATTGTGTTAAAGTCACACTCTGTGTTACCTTCTATTATTCATTATGCACATCATAAGAAAGATAACATTTTAAAAATCTCTTTTAGGGTAGGACAACGATGTATACTTCCTTTATATCACCTCATCTCCCCACTTGCCCAAGATCCAGCTTAGGCAATAAATACTATATGTATACAGTAAGGACTCCCACATAGACATCTCCAACTCTGACCTATCCCCTGAGCTCTAGATTTACATTTTCAGCTATTAGACGCCACACTTGTATGTGTAATACCTAACTCAAACTCAACATGTCTAAAAAAGTCTTGCATCCCTTAGTATTTCCCATCTCAATTTTTGCCTATAAAGTCTAATCTCCTCAGCTAGCATGATCTTTCTAAAATGTGAATCGGGCAATGTGAACCCTCTACTACCTACCATCACCTTAAAATTTAATCTTTATGCCATGGGGCACAGTCCTCTGACCTGGCCTCTGCCTTGTCTCAGCTCCAACAACTCTACCCTTTACTCACTCTCCTCCACCCCCTCTGCCCCACCTGTTTTTCCCAGAACCACTAACCTCATCATAGACTCAGCCACTTACACTTTCTCTTCCATACACCTAGAATTCCCTTCCCCATATCTTCACCTGATTCCTTCTCACCATCAGGACCCTGTTCAATGTCATCTTCTGAAAAAGATATTTCCTAATCTGTCTAAAATGTCCCCACTCTGTTTCCCAACCCTGTGTTATTTTATTCACAGAACTAATCATACCTGAAATCATTATTTTATTGTTTGTGTATTGTCAGTTCCCCTATATCTAGAATGTCAGGGCCATGAGGGTAGGAATTTTGCTTAACTTACTGTAAGAGTTTAGAACAGCACTTGGCACATAGTAGGCATACTTCTTTGAATGAATGAATGTCCAATAAACCATACAAATTGTATAGTAGTTCTAAGAAAGGTTTATGACAAGATTGCACTCTTCTGAAGATAAAGAACTGCTAATGGAGCCAGTAGCCATCAGTTATGTAAACAAACAATTAGATTTAGAACTAATGCATCCACACAGGCTTGCCTAGGTTACTAGTTGTATAGTACGTATTAAGTATTTGCTGGCAAACAAGGTATGTATCATTTCATACTATCTTCAGAATCTTTGAGTACTGGATAAAATGCTTCCTTGGGCAGGTAGAACATGACCTGAAATAAATATGTGTGTGTATTACCCTGGCCAGCCTTGACAGGTACAGAAAATGACCAAAGGTGGCATCGAATGACTGTCCTTCTTTGTCCTTTTTGCTCTCTCTCCTTTTAAATTGTGGAGCCTGTTGGAAAAGAAACATTATATGAATTCAAAGCATTATCTTATCAAATCTCCATAATTATTTTAACTATACGGCATAATCTGTGCACAGCCAGTGATTAAGCTGTGCCACAATTAAAATAGTATCGTGAAACTAATTACAAAGAGCTAGACAGACTGTGCTATCTTTCTGTTTGTTGTCCGAATGTTACACAGAAGAGTGTAATCCTACTGTGCAGACACCATCAAAATCTTCCAACATATTTTTAAATCCCTGGCTGTCTGAGGTGTGGGTGGGGTCAGGAAAGGATGGGGAACGACAAAGAGTGGGGAAGAATCCTGAATGAAGTTCGGGCTTTTAGATAAACCTTTCATTATGAGAGGAGAAAATAATTTAAAATGATTCTTAGAAAATATTTTTTTCTCTTTATAAAAACTGTGTAATCAGAAAGCCAGATAGTTTGGCCGGACTACATGAGCTATCTAGAAGTCAGAAAGACCTGGCTGATATATCCCCATTCAGACTGAAGCTACAGTTATTTTCCTAGTCAGAGCAGGTGAGGGAAAGAAGCAAGAACCCAAGGGCTAATGTTAAATTCACCATTTCACATATTCATGCAAGGCCAATGACATGAGTAAAATACTTTACGTGTATGCATCCCTCTGTTAACAAAACATTTACATGTTGCTTTCATTCATTCATAATATCATTATTCTTATTCCCAGTTAATGGTAGGAGATGCAGCCCATAAATAATGGGCTAAATGGTAAAAGGAAGATATCCAACATGAAAAATCTGCCCAGTCACTAACAAATGGCTACAAAATAATTCAAACTGATTTTTTACCCCAGTCCAAGGCTGCCCTGACAAAAACCATACAAATAGAATCATTCTGTGGGGTTATATAAGAGAATGGGAGAATAAGATTTGGTAGCAGATAATTAGGGCTTACCAGATCAGCTGGTCCTGGACCAGCAGCATCTGCATTGTTTGGGAAGTTGTTAGAAATGCAACTTCCGGAATCCTAACCCCGACCTACTGACACAGGAGCTCTGGAGGTGGGGGCCAGAAATACGTGTCTTAATAAGGCCTCTTGGTGATTCTCATACATGTTCAAGCTTGAAAGCCACTGCCTTTTGGTTATTATTGTTAACTTCTTGTTTTTTCTAGTTTTGAGATAAAATTGACATATAATATTGTGTAAGTTGAAGGTGAGGTGTGATAGTCCTCCACTTTTGCTACAGGATTATAAGAATCCAAACATATCAACCCCTGGGTGTTCCAGGCCTCCCTTCCTGATCTAAACCTGACTTTCCCACATGCCAAATGTGTGAATAACAACACAAAGGAAGTGCCAGTTAAACTCCCCTCTACACCTGAAGAGAGCAGTGTAGGTAGGCCCACCTATAAAACCAAATCAGAGAAGGAGAACTAGAATTTCATGTCTTTTCTCTGGGTAGATCTATGTTATTAGGAAAAATTAATTTATGATAAGACTATACATTGGATCTTAGAATTAAATTGCAAGCTCTTTGATTTCTAGTCATCTTGAATATTCTTCAGTACTTGGCACTAATGCTTTGGCTGTATTGGCAATCTATATATATTTGTTCAAATGAATGAAATTATATTTTTAACAGACTCCAGTTGCTCTACCATGAAAGGCAGTTACCTTCACTTCTGTTTTCTCTCGCTGTCTTCCAGAGCACTGTCTCACCTAGCCATGTATACCATACCAAATAGAAAGAAATGGCCATTATCAGGTTCCCTGACTTAAAAGTCAGACCTTGGGAATTCCCTGGTGGTCCACTGGTTAGGACTGCTCACTTTCACTCCTGAGGGCAAGGGTTCAGTCCCTGGTCAGGGAACTAAGATCCCACAAGCCGCACGGTGCGGCCAAAAAAAAAAAAAAAGTCAGACCTTATCAGAACAGCATGAACTCCATTCATTCACACTTCTGTTCATTCAACAAATGTTAACTATGCATCTGTCACATGTCAGGCATGGGGCAAGAAACTAGAGAAACACACTGAGGTGTGATATCACCCTACACCTGGGAGCACACAGTTTAGTAGAAGCATCACATATGAATAAGTAAGCCCAAAAGGAGATGCTAGTTGCTATGATGGAAGTGAGCACAGGATATGATACAAGACAAGAGGGTACATTCAAGTCTATTTCTAAGAGTTTGACGGGATATCTGGTAGCATTGTGCCTGAATATACTCTGCATATCCTTCTAACCCAGCAACTCAAAGTCAACTCTGCAGGGATTAAAAACTTATTCTGAGGGCCTCCCTGGTGGCGCAAGTGGTTGAGAGTCCGCCTGCCGATGCAGGGGATACGGGTTCGTGCCCCGGTCTGGGAGGATACCATATGCCGCGGAGCGGCTGGGCCCGTGAGCCATGGCCGCTGAGCCTGCGCGTCCGGAGCCTGTGCTCCGCAACGGGGGAGGCCACAACAGTGAGAGGCCCGCATACCGCAAAAAAAAAAAAAAAAAAAAAAAAAACCTTATTCTGAGATCTGAGAGTGGTAATGGCCATTATTAGTCAGTTTAGAATTGGCCAAGGACATGAGGATTTGAAAAAAATAATAAAACCCTTCCTTAGACGGAGCTGTCTGAATGTTCTTACTGCAAACTACTTTTCTGGGCCGTATACCGAATCTGTGTGTCGGTTCATTTGTGCCTCCTTGACGACTGAAGTCAAGGCCTAATGCTTGGCAAAAATAATTTGAACAGCATGCCACTCACTCTATTCTCTGCTGCCACAGTGATTCTAGACCTTGTGCAAATCTACCCTAAGCAACTAGGGACCATAACTAGGGAAATTGATTTTCTTAAAAAGCAAAGGGAATGGAGTTGCCAAAAGAGTTTCTAGGAGGATATGCCTGGAACTTGGGAATTTTGATTTGTGTTTCTACAAACCCTGGGCAAGCTGCCCTACCAAAATTACCATTAAGTTGAATTTATGACCAAGTAATGGTACATTTCTCTCATTAAAGACAGATCTTCTCTATCTGTCTGGGCTTAAGCATGACCTGCGTGGGAAAAAAATAAATCACCAGCCCCACATTGCTCTTTTGTGTGCCTTGGGAGTGGAGGGGGGATGCCAAAGCGGTTAAGGTCAGCCTTGTGACTTGTGTCCCAGGAGGGCAGAAAAATCAGTTTGAGGATTTGCTAAAGGATCAACGAAATAATTGATAACCAGTGCACTGGCATGATTCTGTGGTTGGAATGCCTTTGAAACCATTCCCAAATGGCACCAGGGATTAGGGAAGATCCTTGAACAGAGAATGAGTTATGTGACCTGGGGCATACTTTAACTCTGCCATCGACCTGGGTGTCGTTGTGGAGAACACTTAACCTCAGTGACCTCCTCCTCTGTCAAGGAGGTTGAATAACGGCTGCAACCCAGATGGAGCACACAAAGCACCGAGAGACACCCTCCAAAAGTGATCAGTTGTATCTCAGGGCTTCCTCAAATTTTATTATTAAAATCAGAGAAACAAAAACAGATGAAAATAAAACCTGGTTTCAATACTCAATCCCAAATTATAGGAGATTAACACCTGGTATTCTTCGCTGAAATTTTCCAATGATTCCTCACTTTCAGATTTCTTTTTTCTTTCTTAAGATTTTTTTTTTTTGATGTGGACCATTTTTTCTAAAATCTTTATTGAATTTGTTACAATATTGCTTCTGTTTATGTTTTGGTTTTTGGGCCACAAGGCATGTGGGATCTTAGCTCCCCAACCAGGGATTGAATCCGCACCCCCTGCACTGGAAGGTGAAGTCTTATACACTGGACCACCAGCAAAGTCCCACTTTCAGATTTATACCTAGAAGAAACAATAATGATAATTGTATTATTTAATATTTATTATTTGAAACCTTGGCCCAGGCACTGGACTAAGACTTTTATCTGCATTTCATGCCATCTTCACCACTACCCCATGAGGTGGGGATTTCTAGCTCCATTTTGCAGATGAGAACCCTGGGGATTATGGAAGCCAACCCAGTGATAATGGGTTGATAATCTCCCACCCAGATTGGGCTGTTTCTAAAGTCTATGCTTTTAAGCACTAATGAGCTCCCAACAGAGGAAATAACAAATGATGAAGGAAATCCTACCTGTTCTTAAATTTTTAGATCAAATTTTTCAAATGTTACATAAAAAGTTTAATATTATGAAGTTTAATATTGCTTGAGAATATCCCTTTTCAATTACTGTCACCATCCATTCAATATCCACTAGAAATCCATTCAATAACTTCCTTTCTCACCTAAAATTAACTGTATCTTCCTATTCTGTACTTAGAATATTTAGAGTGAAGCATTTTCAGGATAAACTCTCTATCATAACTTAATTCAGAGCTCTGACTCCATTCTTCAAAAGTCTTACACATTTTATAGCCTCAGGTTATGTCATAATATGAATTATTTTATATTATCCAGGATTTAATTATATGTTCCTTAAAACTTTATTCCCTTTGAGTACTTATATTTTATTCCAATGAATTCTGAAATAAATAAAAATATATAAATATTTATTAAATATATATAAATATATAAACTTTTGATGACTCAAGGTCCTCGGCAAAATTCATGCTTTTATGCTTACTGTAGCTATTCAAAATAAATCCAGACTTCTGTGCATTGTAGTTTTTGGATCTGTATTTTATCTCTCTCTCCTCCCACCATTGTAAACTGTTATTATACATGCTGGCCTCAATGCTTATAATCTATCTTACTTTATAAATAATTGTCTGGATAAAGGTCTGAAGGAAGATCCATGTTTTTACTGTGGAGTAAAGTGCATTGGCATTGTGACATGTACTTTCATATTATCGTTTAGCTTACATCTAAGTTTGCAACAGTCTCCACAATGGTTGTGTCTGATGAAAGACATAAGTTGAATGTGAATGCAAGTTATATTGTTTTTTACAAGTCATACATACATACAAGGAAATAAAAGTAGACATAGATTATGATATAGGTATAGATATATAGATAGTATGCACAGGCTTTTTAGCTTACACTGTTTGCAGCACAGACATGATACAGAGAGAACCATGAAAGTAAGGGTTTTCTCTAAACTGCAGAATGTTTTTATTTTTTTCTTTACTTTTCTAACATCTTTATTGGAGTATAATTGCTCTACAACGTTGTGCTAGTTTCTGCTGTATAACCAAATGAATCAGGTATACATAGACATATATCCCCATATCACCTCCCTCTTGCGTCTCCCTCACACCCTCCATATCCCACCCCTCTAGGTGGTCACAAAGCACGGAGCTGATCTCCCTGTGCTATGCAGCTGTGTCCCACTAGCTCTCTATTTTATATTTGGTAGTGTATATATGTCCATGTCACTCTCTCACTTTGTTGCAGCTTACCCTTCCCCCTCCCTGTGTCCTCAAGTCCATTTTCTACATCTGCGTCTCTATTCCTGTCCTACCCCTAGGTTTATCAGAACCATTTCTTTTCTTTTTTTTTTTTAGATTCCATATATATATGTTAGCAAACGGTATTTGATTTTTTCTTTCTGACTTACTTCACTCTGTATGACAGACTCTAGGTCCATCCACCTCACTACAAATAACTAAATTTCATTTCTTTTTATGGCTGAGTAATATTCCATTGTATATATGTGCCACTTCTTCTTTATCCATTCATCTGTCGATGGACACTTAGGTTGTTTCCATGTCCTGGCTATTGTAAATAGAGCTGCAGTGAACACTGTGGTACATGACTCTTTTTGAATTATGGTTTTCTCAGGGTATATGCGCAGTAGTGGGATTGCTGGGTTGTATGGTAGTTCTATTTTTAGTTTTCTAAGGAACCTCCATACTGTTCTCCACAGTGGCTGTATCAATTTACATTCCCACCAACAGTGCAAGAGGGTTCCCTTTTCTACACACCCTCTCCAGCATTTATTGTTTGTAGATTTTTTGATGATGGCCTTTCTGACTGGTGTGAGGTGACACCTCATTGTAGTTTTGATCTGCATTTCTCTAATGATCAGTGATGTTGAGCATCCTTTCACGTGTTTGTTGACAATCTGTATATCTTCTTTGGAGAAATGTCTATTTAGGTCTTCTGCCCATTTTTGGATTGGGTTGTTCATTTTTTTGATATTGAGCTTCATAAGCTGCTTGTAAATTTTGGAGATTAATCCTTTGTCAGGTGCTTCGTTTGCAAATATTTTCTCCCATTCTGAGGGTTGTCTTTTTGTCTTGTCTATGGTTCCCTTTGCTGTGCAAAAGCTTTTAAGTTTCATTAGCTCCCATTTGTTTATTTTTGTTTTTATTTCCATTTCTCTAGGAGGTGGGTCAAAAAAGATCTGGCTGTGATTTATGTCATAGAGTGTTCTGCCTATGTTTTCATCTTAGAGTTTTATAGTGCAGGCTTTACATTTAGGTCTTTAATCCATTTTGAGTTTATTTTTGTGTATGGTGTTAGGGAGTGTTCTAATTTCATTCTTTTACATGTAGCTGTCCAGTTTTCACAGCACCACTTATTGAAGAGGATGTCTTTTCTCCATTGTAAATTCTTGCCTCCATTATCAAATATAAGGTGACCATATGTGTGTGGGTTTATCTCTGAGCTTTCTATCCTGTTCCATTGATCTATATTTCTGTTTTTGTGCCAGTACCAGACTGTCTTGATTACTGCAGCTTTGTAGTATAGTCTGAAGTCAGGGAACCTGATGCCTCCAGCTCCATTTATCTTTATCAAGATTGCTTTGGATATTCGGGGCCTTTTGTGCTTCCATACAAACTGTGAAGTTTTTTGTTCTACTTCTGTGAAAAATGCCATTGGCAGTTTGATAGGGAATGCATTGAATCTGTAGATTGCTCTGGGTAGTATAGTCATTTTCACAATGTTGATTCTTCCAATCCAAGAACATGGTATATCTCTCCATCTGTTTGTATCATCTTTAATTGCTCTCATCAGTGTCTTATAGTTTTCTGCATACAGGTCTTTTGTCTCCATAGGTAGGTTTATTCCTAGGTATTTTATTCTTTATGTTGCAATGGTAAATGGGAGTGTTTCATTAATTTCTCTTTCAGATTTTTCATCATTAGTGTATAGGAATGCAAGAGATTTCTGTGCATTAATTTTGTATCCTGCTACTCTACCAAATTCATTGATTAACTCTAGTAGTTTTCTGGTAGCATCTTTAGGATTTTCTATGTATAGTATCATGTCATCTGCAAACAGTGACAGCTTTACTTCTTCTTTTCCATTTTGGATTCCTTTTATTTCTTTCTCTTCTCTGATTTCTGTGGCTAAAACTTCCAAAACTATGTTGAATAATAGTGGTGAGAGTGGGCAACATTGTCTTGTTCCTGATCTTAGAGGAAATGGTTTCAGTATCTCACCACTGAGAACAATGTTGGCTGTGGGTTTGTCATATATGGCCTTTATTATGTTGAGGTAGTTTTCCTCTATGCCTATTTTCTGGAGAGTTTTTATCATAAATGGGTGTTGAATTTTGTCAAACGCTTTTTCTGCATCTATTGAGATTGTCATATGGCTTTTATTCTTTAATTTGTTAATATGGTTTACCACAGTGATTGATTTGCATATATTGAAGAATCCTTGCATTCCTGGGATAAACCCCACTTGATCATGGTGGATGATCCTTTTAATGTGTTGTTGGATTCTGCTTGCTAGTATTTTGTTGAGTAGTTTTGCATCTATGTTCATCAGTGATATTGGCCTGTAGTTTTCTTTTCTGGTAACATCTTTGTCTGGCTTTGGTATCAGGATGATGGTGTCCTTGTAGAATGAGTTTGGGAGCATTCTTCTTTCTGCTATATTTTGGAAGAGTTTGAGAAGGATAGGTGTTAGCTCTTCTCTAAATGTTTGATAGAATTCACCTGTGAAGCCATCTGGTCCTAGGCTTTTGTTTATTGGAAGATTTTTAATCACAGTTTCAATTTCAGTGCTTGTAATTAGTCTGTTTATATTTTCTATTTCTTCCTGGTTCAGTATTGGAAGGTTGTGCTTTTCTAAGAATTTGTCCATTTCTTCCAGATTGTCCATTTTATTGGCATATAGTTGCTTGTAGTAATCTCTCATGATCCTTTGTATTTCTGCAGTGTCAGTAGCTACTTCTCCTTTATCATTTCTAATTCTGTTTATTTGAGTCTTCTTTTTTTCTTGATGAGTCTGGCTAATGGTTTATCAATTTTGTTTATCTTCTCAAAGAACCAGCTTTTAGTTTTATTGATCTTTGCTATTGTTTCCTTCATTTCTTTTTCTTTATTTCTGATCTGATCTTTATGATTTCTTTCCTTCTGCTAACTTAGGGTTTTTTTATTTGTTGTTCTTCTTTCTCTAATTGCTTTAGGTGCAAGGTTAGGTTGTTTATTTGAGATTTTTCTTGTTTCTTGAGGTAGGATTGTATTGCTATAAACTTCCCTCTTAGAACTGCTTTTGCTGCGCCCCATCGGTTTTGGGTCATTGTGTTTTTATTGTCATTTGTTTCTAGGTATTTTTTAATTTCCTCTTTGATTTCTTCAGTGATCTCTCTTGGAGGCTTATTGTTTAGACTTCATGTGTTAGTATTTTTTACAGTTTTTTTTCCTGTAATTTATATCTAGTCTCATAACATTGTGGTTGGAAAAGATACTTGATACGATTTCATTTTTATTAAATTTACCAAGGCTTGATTTGTGACCCAAGGTATGATCTATCCTGGAGAATGTTCCATGAACACTTGAGAAGAAAGTGTATTCTGTTGTTTTTGGATGGAATGTCCTATAAATATCAATTAAGTCCATCTTGTTTAATGTGTCACTCAAAGCTTTTGTTTCCTTATTTATTTTCATTTTGGAGGATCTGCCCATTGGTGAAATTAGGGTGCTAAAGTCCCCTACTATAATCGTGTTACTGTCAATTTCCCCTTTTATGGCTGTTAGCATTCAACTTATGTATTGAGGTGCTCCTATGTTGGGTGCATAAATATTTACAATTGTTATATCTTCTTCTTGGATTGATCCCTTGATCATTATGTAGTGTCCTTCTTTGTCTCTTGTAATAGTCTTTATTTTAAAGTCTATTTTGTCTGATATGAGAATTGCTACTCCAGCTTTCTTTTGATTTCCATTTGCATGCAATATCTTTTTCCATCCCCACATTTTCAGTCTGTATGTATCTCTAGGTCTGATGTGGGTCTCTTGTAGACAGCATATATATGGTTCTGTTTTTGTATCCATTCAGCCAGTCTATATCTTTTGGTTGGAGCATTTAATCCATTTACATTTAAGGTAATTATCAATATGTATGTTCCTATTACCATATTCTTAATTGTTTTGGGGGCATTTTTTGTAGGTCTTTTCCTTCTCTTGTGTTTCCTGCCCAAAGAAGTTCTTTTAGCATTTGTTGTAATGCTGGCTTTGTGGTGTTGAATTCTCTTAGCTTTTGCTTGTCTGTAAATGTTTTAATTTCTCTGTCAAATCTGAATGAGATCCTTGCTGGGTAGACTAATCTTGGTTGTAGGTTTTTCCCTTTCATCACTTTAAATATGTCCTGCTACTCCCTTCTGGCTTGCAGAGTGTCTGCTGAAAGATCAGCTGTTAACCTTATGGGGATTCCCTGTATGTTATTTGTTGTTTTTCCCTTGCTGTTTTTAACATTTTTTCTTTGTATTTAATTTTTGATAGTTTGATCAATATGTGTCTTGGCATGTTTCTCCTTGGATTTATCCTGTATGGGACTCTCTGTGCTTCCTGGACTTGATTGACTATTTCCTTTCCCATGTCATGGAAATTTTCAAGTATAATCTCTTCAAATATTTTCTCAGACCCTTTCTTTTTCTCTTTTTCTTCTGGGACCCCTATAATTCGAATGTTGGTGCGTTTAATGTTGTCCCAGAGGTCTCTGAGACTGTCCTCAATTCTTTTCATTCTTTTTTCTTTATTCTGCTCTGCGGTACTTATTTCCACTATTTTATTTTCCAGGTCACGTAACTGTTCCTCTGCCTCAGTTTTTCTGCTATTGATTCCTTCTAGAGAATCTCTTATTTCATTTATTGTGTTGTTCAACATTGTTTTTTTGCTCTTTAGTTATTCTAGGTCCTTGTTAAATGTTTCTTGTATTTTCCCCATTCTATTTCCAGATTTTGGATCATCTTTACTATCATTACTCTGAATTTTTTTCCAGGTAGACTGCCTATTTCCTATTTATTTGTTACATCTGGTGGGTTTTTACCTTTCTCCTTCATCTGTTGCATATTTCTCTGTCTTCTCATTTTGCTTAACTTACTGTGTTTGGGTTTAGGTTGCAGGTTCATAATTCCCATTGTTTTTGGTGTCTATCCCCAGTGGGTAGGGTTGGTTCAGTGGCTTGTGTAGGCTTCCTGTTGGAGGGGACTAGTGCCTGTATTCTGGTGGGTGGGGCTGGATCTTATCTTTCTGGTGGGCAGAGCCTCATCTGGTGGTGGGTTTTGGGGTGTCTGTGAACATAATATGATTTTAGGCAGCCTCTCTGCTAATGAATGGGTTTGTGTTCCTGTCTTGCTAGTTGTTTGGCATGTGGTGCCCAGTTCTGGAGCTTGCTGGCCATTGGGTGGAGCTGGGTCTTAGCATTGAGACAGAGATCTCTGGGAGAGTTCTTGCTGATTGATATTACGTGGGGCTGGGAGGTCTCTCTGGTGGTCTAATGTCCTGAACTTGGCTCTCCCACCTCAGAGGCTCAGGTCTGACACCAGGCCAGAGCACCAAGACTCTGTCAGCCATGTGGCTCAGAAGAAAAGGGAGAAAATAAATAAATAAATAAATAAATAATTTAAAAAAATTTTAATTATTACAATAAAAAAATTTTAAAGTAATGATAAAGACAAAGTAGAGAGCAACCAAACCAATAAACAAATCCACTAGTGATAACAAGCGCTAAAAACTATACTATGATAAACACAAAAATCAGAAAAAAGTCGGTCACAGACAGCAAACCCCAAGTCTACAGTTGCTCTCAAAGTCCACCACCTCAGTTTTGGGATGATTCGTTGTCTGTTCAGGTGTTCCACAGATGCAGCGTACATCAAGTTGATTGTGAGGATGTAACCCACTGCTCCTGAGGCTGCACGGAGCAATTTCCCTTTCTTTTCTTTGTTCACACAGCTCCTGGTGTTCAGCTTTGGTTTTGGCCCCACCTCTGCAGATGCCCTCAGGCATCTGTTCCCGCCCAGACAGGATGGGGTTAAAGCAGCGGCTGATTAGGGGGCTCTGGCACACTCAGGCTGGAGGGAGGGAGGGTTCGGTAGTTCTAATTGGAATGCGGGGCGAGCTTGCGATGGCAGAGGTCAGCATGACGTTGCAACAGCCTGAGGCACACCGTGTGTTCTGCCAGGGAATTTGTCCTTGGATCATGGGACCCTGGCAGTGGCAGGCTGCTCAGGCTCCCAGGGGTTGGGGTGGGGGCAGGGTATGGATAGTGACCTGTGCTTGCACACAGTATTCTTGGTGGCTGCAGCAACAGTGTTAGCGTTTCATGCCCGTCTCTGGTCTCCAAGCTGATAGCCGTGGCTCGCACCCCTCTCTGGAGTTTGTTTAGGTGGTGCTCTGAATCCTCTCTCCTCACGCACCCCGAAACAATGGTCTCTTGCCTCTTAGGCAGATCCAGAGTCTTTCTCAGACCCGCCCGGCTAGCTGTGGCGCACTGGCCCCCTTCAGGCTGTGTTCACGCAGCCAACCCCAGTTCTCTCCCTGGGATCTGACCTCCGAAGCCCAAGCCTCAGCTCCCATCCCCCACCCATCCCGACAGGTGGGCAGACAAGCCTCTCAGGCTGGTGAGTGCTGGTCAGCACCCAATCCTCCGTGCAGGAATCTCTTCACTTTGCCCTCTGCACCCCTGTTGCTGCGTTCTCCTCTGTGGCTCCAAAGCTTTGCCCCTGCCACCCCCCATCTCCACCAGTGAAGGGGCTTCCTAGTGTGTGGGAACTTTTCCTCCTTCACAGCTCCCTCTCAGAGGTGCAGGTCCCGTCCCTATTCTTTTGTCTCTGTTTTTTCTTTTTTTCTTTTGCCCTACCCAGGTATGTGGGGATTTTCTTGCCTTTTGGGAAGTTTGAGGTCTTCTGCCAGCATTCAGTAGGTGTTCTGTAGGAGTTGTTCCACATGAAGATGTATTTTTGATGTATTTGTGAGGAGGAATGTGATCTCCATGCCTTACTCCTCTGCCATCTTGAAGGTCCCCCCAAGACTGTTTTTAAAAGTTTGCTTTGGGCCCATAATTCAAGTTTAAACTTTACTTACCACTATGCTTATTTATACTACAATGCTTTATACAGAAAAGCCACTCAGTAAGTGTTAACTAAAGAAAATTATACAAAACGGCATCCAATGCCAAACTGTAGAATTGTTTGCTAATACCTTTTTCTTCCCAGATTCACCTATGCTCCTCTTTGAGCTTAAAAGAGTTTATAACTCACATGTGTTAAAACTCTCTTTCTCTTTAAGAGCATACTAAACATTAAGAGAATGAAAATATAAGCCACAGAGTAAGAGAAAATATTCGCAAATTATATATCCAACAAAGAATTATTATTAAGAATATATATATATATATGTGTATATATATATATATTTAAAAACCTCTCAAAACTCAGTAATAAAAAAAAAGTACAAAAGCTTTGGACAGACACTTTACCAAATAAGATATACTGATGGCAGATAAGCATGTGAAAAGATTTTCAACACCATTAGTTATTAGAGAAATGCAAATTTAAACCACAATGAGATACCACCATATGCTTATTAGAATAACTAAAATTAAAAAGAATGACCATACAAAATGTTGGTGAGGATATGGAAGAAATGGAACTCTCATGTGTCCATACAAGGATTCATACATGAATGTTCATAGCAGATTTATTTATAATAGCCAAAAACTGGAAACAACCCAAACGTCCATCAACAGTTGAATGGATAAATAGATTATGGTATATCTAAACAATGGCATACTGCTCAGCACCTAAAATAATTGAACAATTGATGCATGCAACAACATGGCTGTATCTCAAAATAACTATGCTGAGTGAAAGAAGCCAGAAGAAGAAGAATCTATACCCTATGATTCTATTTGTATAAAATTCTGGAAAATGCAAACTCACCTATAGTAACAGAAAGTAGCTAGCTCAATAGTTGTCTGGTGTCTGGGGCAAGTAAAGATGGAAGGGAAGGCCTACCAAAGACAACAAGGAAATGTGTAGGGATGAGGGGTATGTTTACTATTTTGATCATGGCAATGGTTTCATGGGTGTATTAGTGTGCCAAAAATTCTCAGACTGTATACTTGAAATTTGTGCAATTTATGATTTGTCAATTATACCTCAATAAAGGTATAGTGAAGGGCCAAAAAAAGAGAACATAGCAAACAAAAGAAAGAAATTAAAAGCAGTCTTCTTCAGAATCAAAAGTTCAGATCTGAAAGAAACTTAACAGATCAATCCGTCTACTTATTCATCTTCTGGATGAGCAAAACAGTGGTTACCCAATAGGTAGACTCATCAGGGACACCAAAAGAACAAAAATAAGCAAATTTGACAATTGGTAATTTTAAAAAAAGCATCAAGCAGACAAGTTGGAGAAAATCAGAATTTCATTGTATTTGCTGACAGTTATATCTGGGGTCATGCTGTCATGATATGCTCAGTGCTTAGGGCTTCTAAGCATCTTAATCCTGCCATAGATCCAGAAATGTCAAATGACTATTCTCATAGTAGGTGGCAGAGCAATAACTCATGTCTTTAAACTCTCATCTCAGGGCTCTATCTCTTAGAACAGGTTCACAGAGCTGGAAGAGAAATCCACACCAGAAGAATTAGCAGTCATGTGACTTGATGATCCCTAACCTGAAAGCAAAAGGAACTATGCAAGTCAACATATTTTGCATCTCACTTGCCAAAAGCACCCCTGTGAAAACTACATATCATGCAAACTTCCACTGGTGTTCAAGATGCTACACCCATTCCCTGCTTCAGTTTGGGTTTTGTCCGCTGTAGATTCCTGTCAGGAGAAGCCAGGCAAAGAGCAAGGAAACTTTACATGAGGGAGCAAGAGAAATGTATATACAGTCTCCAAAGGAATGACTGACAAGGTAACAGGAAAAATAGATGGGTAGGTGCTTAGAAGAATCTACTAGCCTCTTCTCACAGCTGGAGGGATTACCAGGTATTCCAGGTTTCTATTACTGCATAAGAAGTCAGCCCAAAACTTAGTGGCTTAAATAATAATCATTTATTTGGCATAAGAGTCTGCAATTTGGACAGGTCTTGGTGGAAACAGCTTACCTCTGCTCCATGTGGTCTGACAGGGGTTGAATGATCCACCTCCAACAAAGCTGATAAGTTGATTGATGCTGCCTATCGGTTCCTCTCCACGTGGGCCTCTCCATGGGGTGGCTTAGGCTTCCTCATAGCATGGAGACTGGGTCCTAAGACCAAGCATCCTAAGAGATAGGAAGTGGAAGCAACCAATTTCTTAAGATCTGGTCCTGGATCTTACCAGATCCACTGCCAGTTTCCAAAGTCATATTTTAAGAAACTGGGACAGCAATACTTCTGCCATGTTCTATCGGCCAAGCAATCGTAATCCATAACGATTCAAGGGGAAGAGACACAGACCTCCCACCTCTAGAACGCAGGAGTGTCAGAAATTTGGGGGCTGTATTTTAAAGCCATTACACCAAGGTACCACACAATCACTACCTGGACACTACCTAGTTAAAAATTACCTGGACACTTTTGTTAGTTTCTCTTTAAGCCCTTGCTCTCTGATAAGAAGAGTGAAGGGATTTGTGTATTTACCTTGACCACAACCTCAGTATTATAAAGACCATTCTCTGTTAGCATGTGTGATCTTAGCATCCAAATTGTTTTCCCACTTTACAAATAGGAGTGGTAACACTGCATTTTTAAATAACTCTGGGTACAATCAACCTAAAAGCTCTCTGAAGACAGGGACTTGATCATGCTACAGTATCCTAAACATAGTAGGCATTTCATGATATTGCAAATTGATGTATGCCAAGTTGGCCCTGTACAATTTTCAAATTCTTCTGCTAAATACTGATTGTCTCAATATTTGGTAACACAATAAGAGAGAAATAGAAGTTGTGACAGCTTCCTCTACCTCACCATTAGGCAGTAAGTGCAGTGAAAGTAAATCACAGACCAAATTCTGCCACATAGAAATATTTATTAGCTAGAAAGCTCCAAAATAGTCATACAACTATTCCCATGGGCTTGAAGAAGCAACTGCTCTCTACCTTTTAGGCACTCCAACAAGCTTTACAATAATACTTCAACAGAAAAATCAGCAAATCTTCTAACTGGAGCAGGTGACAGAGTCTTGATTAAATAGGGAAGCAAAGAACAAAATTCTAGACCCAGGATATACTCTGAAGATGTTAGGCTTCTGGTTTTGTTAGGTCCTTCAATTTTGTTCCTTCAAGGACACTTTTAGCCTGATGCATATCTTGCACACCATTCACTTACTGCCCAAATTATGTCTAACATCCCTTACATTAATCAATGAACCCTCTGATGCAACATATGAAGTGCTCTGAGTCTGGATCCCTAAGCAGAGAACTGCTGGGGTCATAGTATTATGTGAGAGCTGGCTTGTACTGGCTGTGAGTCTACTGTGCACATCTCTTCCCAACTCTGCATTCTGTGACCTCACGCTGGTAGCTTGAAACTGGCCATGGGGGGAATATTTACACAACAGAAATCAACAAATGCTAAAAATCAGGACTCCGCCCCTCCCCAGAGCTGGTTGTTAAACGTTTACCAGCACATGACTATAACTAACCACTCCTGTGTATGAATTGAAGTTAATTTATATCATACTATTTATATGGGAGTATTTGAAAGTAACATAGTAATAACATAATAATCAAATATTAATTGCTTAAATTAATTATTCTATACAGTTCTTAAATTCAAATAAATGCCTGTGTGTATGTGTGTGTGTGTGTGTGTGTGTGTGTGTGTGTGTGTGTGTTTTGAGTGAGTGAGGAGTTGTTTGTCACATCCTACCAGCTCGGGACTTCCCTGGTGGCACAGTGGTTAAGAATCGCCTGCCAATGCAGGGACACGGGTTCAAGCCCTGGTCCGGAAAGATGCCACATGCTGCGGAGCAACTAAACCTGTGCATCACAACTACTGAGCCTGTGCTCTAGAGCCTGAGAGCCACAACTACTGAGCCCGTGCACCACAACTACTGAAGCCCACGCCTAGAGCCTGTGCTCTGCAACAAGAAAAGCCACTGCAATGAGAAGCCCACGCACCACAACGAAGAGTAGCCCCCGCTCGCTGAAACTAGAGAAAGTCCGTGCACAGCAACAAAGACCCAACGCAGCCAAAAATAAATAAATTAACTAATTAATTAAAAAATATTTTACCAGCTCATTATAATCTGTGAAGTTTTAAGTGACATCATATTGAGTAGAATATAAAAACTGAGTCAAACAGTAATTGATCAGCAGGGCTAAATTAGATGATAATATAAGAGCTTTTCTAAGATTATCCACTCATACGTAAGACTGACATAAAATAGAATGACAGGTATCAATTCAATTTTAATTTTATTTTCATTGAAAATTCCGATCTCCTAATCTGAAGCATGGCTCATAATTTTATGTCCAGTATGATGGGATGGGCCAGAGCTCAGGTCTCAACTTTAGCACATATTATCTGTGTGACTTCAGACAGATCATTTCTGAGCTTCTCTTCTCTCATTTGTAAAAAGGGGGTGATAAAAATGAGATTGTCCACGTCAAAGTATTTGTAACTGGCAAAAAGATACAAAACACTGGCAATTATCACTCAAGTGCCTCACAAAGAACTAGCTGCTAACAAGTTAGGATTCGGCCAGGAATACACTATTCTTCTTTCCTTAATGAGAAATAATAAATAAAGCAATTAAATATTTTTAAAAGAATTCTTCTGTCCAAAAGATCAAGACTACTAAAATTAAATTTTCCAGGTTCTCTGAGATTGCAAACAAAGCCTGATCACAAAACTGTCGTCAGGCAGATGCACTGGGACACACTGAAGGTCATTATTTTCTTTGGGTGCACATGGCATGCCCTAAGCTGAGGCTCCCTGCCTTCAGAGCCGGCTTAGGCCACAGTTCATTGTCTGTCACCAGTCTACGATTGCAGTGTTTTCCCAGTGAACTAGGTATTCACATTTTTCTTCCCTTTTACTTCTTTATTATAAAACATCTTCCCTACCTCATCCCCCCAATCCCACAGACACATATATTTAGGGAAAAAAAGACCCTGAAGTATTTGTGCTTAGTCCAATCTTCATTTTCACTAAACACTCCTTCACCCCATCACACCTAATAGGTTTATTATACCATTTAGCCCTCTTCCAAATATTCCCCTTTTAAAGTTAAAAAAAAAAAACTAACTGAGCTTCAGAAGTTTAGGGACTTGCCCAAGACTCACAAAGCTCAGAGGTGGTATAGCCAGGTTTCTAACACAGAACTCTCTGGTTTCAAAGACGATTCTCATTTTCCTTTTCCAATAATCCCTCTAGAACTCTTAAAAGTTAATTCATAGACTCTCAGAAATCAGTCAGTATTTTAAAAGGTCTTCTAAGCCACACAGTAGTTTGATGGTTGAACTCTCTATTCTCCATTAGAATAGTCAACTTTTGTATTAAAACTGCATGTCTAACACCTAATATGAACACTTGCTAAGATCATGCCTTTTGAACTCCTAGTGAGTATCTCAGTGCCTGGCAAAGGAGGTGTTTAATAAATATTTGTTTAATGAAAGAATGGTTCCAAGCAACTGTGCACCTGTGCCCAAAGGAACACCTCCAGTGATAGGGAAGTCACCACTGTCACAGGAAATCAACACCTTCAAGATCTCCTCATGGGGGCTTCCCTGGTGGTGCAGTGGTTGAGAGTCCGCCTGCCGATGCAGGGGACACGGGTTCGTGCCCCGGTCCGGGAAGATCCCACATGCCGCGGAGCGGCTGGGCCTGTGAGCCATGGCCACTGAGCCTGCGCGTCCGGAGCCTGTGCTCCGCAACGGGAGAGGCCACAGCAGTGAGAGGCCCGCATACCGCAAAAAAAAAAAAAAAGATCTCCACATGTCAATGTCAAATTACTTGCATGAAGTACTAAAAAAAAAAAAAAGAAAGAAAGAAAGGAAAACATAAAGCATAAAGGATAGGTTCCCCAGGAATGGATTTAACTATCCAAAATAGACTATTACCAAATGAGATGTTGTGGCTAGGAAACGAAGCAAAGACAGACATCCTGCCTTCTTCACATTTACCCTAAGCAAACCACACTGCACTCTATAACAAAGGGACATTTTATCAATAAGAGTTTCAAAAAGGGCTTCAGAAAAATCTACCATCATTAGTAAATGCAATGCTTTGATTCAACAGTCTGCTCACAAGAATAAATCAAACTTAACTGTGAAAAACATGAGGCAGGTTTGAAAGCAATGAAACAATAATGCACATATGTCATAAAAAGTAAGCAAAGTTGAAATAAAGTTGATTTAAATCCCAGAATTCTTTTTTTGAGTAACATTTTATATTTTAAAGTTTACAGAGGTCAAGGATATGTTCACAAATGCTCTGATTCCTCAAACATGTACAAGTTGGGAGTGCCTTTCAACAGGTGTTCCTGTCAAGTATTGTATAAATAAAATCTTTACAATAAGGTATTCTAAATGTACTTAACGAGGTAGTTATTTATAGTACCTTGCTATAAATCATTTTTAAAACAAGGTACCCCACAATGTATCAACTTTATAAATTCAGATTTTCTTTGATGGTGTTTTGTAAACTATGGTAGAAAGCATTTTGCTCTCTTCTGAGGCATAATTACCAAGCCAAGTAATTTAGACATGAATTCCAGGTTATGTATTATTTTAATAAAATTACTTTCCATTGAGATAAATTTCCAAACTCTGCTTTCTATTCTAATAACTTCATTGTGTGGTTGTAAATAATCTGTTTAATTTCTGGCCTCTTTTGATAGATTCATATGTCTTATTGTACAAATGAGACAGCAGAAGTCCAGAGAGGGCTAATGGCTTTTGCAGAATCTCGCAGGTGGACCACCGTGGAGTCAGGGTAGTGGGGACTCCTTGAGGTCATACCAGTGCTCTTCTTACTCACCAGACTCAATTCTGCTTTTCACTATTACTGTCACACATTTAAGTATTAGTCTGCAAGTATAAGTCAAAGAAGGGGCTGCTTTGCCTCTGATATACGTCAGAATGAAGAGAAGTTGGGGTGGAAAGAAAACCTATTACACCTCCTTTCTTGGGTTTCTCTGACACTCTGAACAAACATTTCAACTTAATCTTTCCACTTATAGCAAGTGTGGCCTCCTGTGCCTATTGTATAAGGATGTATGCCTACGGAAATTTATAAGAACCACTGAGTGAGGCAACAGCCCAACTCTGCACCCCTAAGACCAAAACCCAGGAGCAGGAGATCCAAGAAGACTCGAGTGCAGCACAAAAACCTTCCAGGACTACTTCTGATGTCTCAAACCCATACTTCCTCCTGCCTTAGGTCCTTTACACATACTTCTTCTTTTTCTAAGACTGATCTTCCCCACCCCTTTTCACTGGTTTATTCTCACTGAGACTTAGAGAGTCGGACCTCACTTCCTTGGGGGAAAATAAAGTCGAGTTCCCCTGTCTGCGTTCCCTCCATAGCTCCAACTACAATTATAGTTAAATGGTTAATTTTGTTAACTGGTGGTTAATACCTGTCTCCCTCATAAAGTATTGAGCTACAAAAGATTAAGCACTACTCTTTCTTGCTTGCTGCTACTGTATCCCCATCAACAAATCTAGGGTGATAGATGGTGCTAAAAAAGTTTATCTGTTCAACAAATTTTATTGAGTACTGATTATGTTCTAGCCATCATTTTGAACACTGGAGATGCAGTATTAAATTAACCCTGAAGAAACTCACATTCTAGTAAGGGAAAGACACAAAAAACACATAAACAAATGTTTATTTAATGAGTGCTATAAAGGAAACAAACAGGATGCTGAGAAAGAAAATAATAGGGCTTGAGGAGTTGAAGATGAAGCTGTCTTGGACGTGGGGGTCACGGAAGGCATATCTAAAGAGGCAACATTCGAGCTGAGACCTGAAGAATGAGAAGAAGCTACCACTGCAAAGTTCTAAGAAAGAGCTTCCAGGCAGAGGGAAAGGCAAAGACAAAGACCATGTGGGAAGAGAACTTGGTGTATTCAAGAAACAGAAAGATGTCAATGTAGCCAGATAGACTGAGTGAGGAAGAAAGTGGCCCAAAATGAAGTTGCAGAAGTAGTCAAAGCTGGATCATTCAGGGCCTTCCAGGCCATGGTGAGGAGTTAGAATTTTCTTCTAAGGGCAATGGGAAGATACTGAATGATTATGAGCAGGGATTTGACATGCTCTGATTTAATTTAGGTTTTTAGAATGTAATTTGACTTAGGTTTTTGACTTTGGCTGCTGGGTAGATAATGTAGTCTAGGGGGACAAAAGTAAAAGCTATGAGACCAGTTTGCTGGTTTTCATAGAAGTCCAGGCAAATGACCATGATAGCCTGGATAACACTAGTGACAGCAGTAATGGGAATAAGGGAGTGGATTTTATATCTGTTTTGGAATTGTAGTGGTTATTGTTGGATTGGATGTGTGAGGTGAAAGAGAAAATAAGGATAACTGTTGGGCTTCTGACTTGACCAACTAGGTGGACAGTGGTACCATTTACTGAGGTGGGTGTGGGGTAGAACAGGAAGAGGTGGTAGAAACACAAAAGTTCCATTATGAATATGTTAAGTTTGAGATATCAATTAGTCTTCCAGGTGTACATCTGTTGATATGAACGTTTGTTGTTGTGGGTTTTTTTGTTTTGTTTTGTTTTGTTTTTGGCGGCGCCACACGGCATGTGGGATCTTAGTTCCCAACTAAGGGATCGAACCCCCGCCCCCTGCAGTGGAAGCCTGGAGTCTTAACCACTAGACCGCCAGGGAAGTCCTGATATGAATATTTGTTAAATTAATAAATGTAGTTCTGCTTCCACCTAGGATGGAGAAGGTACAAAAGAATGTCACTATCACCCAAACAGAAAAAGTTGATAATCTATGCTTTCTTTTTAAGTCCAAGTAAAAAATATTTGAATTCTGGGTCCTCTGACAAGTTTATAGGGAAAGATTTCTTTGGGCAGAGTATGACGTGAGCGATTCTAGGCTTCCTGGGTCTAGGAACTCTTTTCCAATTACATTTTGATTTGAAGTTAATGTTGCTTGCAAAAAGAACACATTCTACTTTTTTACATTTGTTAAAAAAAAACCTGCGTGTGTGTATGAAACATATCATTATCATGACTTCATTTAACAAAATCTTTGCTGAGAACCTACTATGTACTGCTCCCTTCAGTCCAAGCTACCATCATTTCTCATGTAGACCACAGCAGTGATTTCTCTACTTATACTCTTGTACCCCTCTAATTCATTCTCCTCACTGTACAAACACTAGGTGATCTGTTTAAATTCCAAAATTATCAAGGTTTGGACACACTTCTGTCACGTATCTGCCTCCCCCACCTAACCCCCAACCTTTGGAGTATTTTAATGCAAATCCCAGACATCGTCATTTCACATCTGTCTATTTTATTATGTATTTCTAAAAAAATATTGATTTTTAAACATAATTACAATGCTATTATCCTTTCTTCACAATTAACAATAATTCCATGGTATCTTCTAGTACCTAGTCCATATTCGAATTTTCCCACTTGTTGAAACAAGAGAAAAACAAGGTCTGCAAATTACCTTGCGTTATTGTATCTCTTAGGTCTCTAACTGTTGAGTACTCTCTCCTTTTATTTATTTTTCCATACCATTGACTTGTTGCTAAAGCTGCGTCAGCTGTGCTACAGAATGTCCTAGAAACAATGTGGTTTTCTGGATTTGTCTGTTTGCTTCCAAGAACCTATTCTCTTAGATAATCTACACTGCTTTAGAAAAGGACAGACTCTAAAAAATAATCAGTCTTGAGTTCATCAGTGAGCTGAGGTTATGAGGTATAATCAGGTGAACTAAATTCTAAAGGGCAAAAGGTGGCTCAAAGGAAACATAGGACACCCAATGTTCCACCTTGGAGGGAGGATGGGAGGAAAAGGAGGCAGCCATAGGAGTGGGTAAGAAGAATACAACTGAAAAGTTAACACATTTTTAAAGCATATAAGTGGACTAGTGTGAAAGTACAGAATCCCCAGGAGCCACAGGCAAGGGAGCCTACACCTACTCACCAGTTACTCTCCACAGGCCTCCACTGGATATTTACAAGAAAGACTAGGGGCAGGTAGGAAACTGGAAAGCTCCTCTTGGTGGCAAAGGTGTGCAGGGCCTGCTAAAGTCTGAAAGTAGAACAGGAACACCTACGTAATCTCATCTCCCACTGGGCTCTGCATGAGTTCAGGATAACAAGCAGGGGCCACTGCCCACAGCCCAGAATCTTCTTGATAGGAAGCAAAAATCTGTCTACTCTTGGGGTAGTCAAAAGAACCTACTCATATCCTAGATATGACCATGCTTTTACATGAAGTAAAAAGTATCAGGTCCTAAGGGCAAATTAGGAAACACTGTCATGTACTTATTCCCAGGCAAAAAGTTGGCTGCTTCTGGGCGAAAGGTAGACATGCTTGTGCTCAAGATCCTACACTGATACAAAACAGAGTCCTGCTACTGATCAATGAGGAGTAGGAAATTCATTAAAAGGCAGAGTTCACCCACACATGGGTGAACTGAACTGAAGAGGAGGCCAAGATGACTAGCTTATCACAGGAGAGAAGTAGGAGTGATTAAAAAGCCTGGCATGTGAGCACAGCATTCTGCCTAAGGCTGAGGCTGGAGCAGGAGAAGTGAAAAAACCCCAGCCCCAGAATGAGCCTTGCACAAGGTAATAAGCAATAGAAGTCTAAGGCTAGGGGAAGGACAAGAACATGGAGATAAATCCCTTCTGTGACAAATGCACCTAAGGATTGCTAAAAGCTGAGAATGGAGAAGAAACATCTAGAAAATCCCTCTAGTATTCCAGGCCTCACACTAAGAACAAGGTTCTTAATAGTTCACCACTGGAGGAGTTTGAAGCCCTGAATTTGCTGAAATTAACCACAACATAGCAACAACAGCAAATCCAAACCCAGCTCATCTACTGATTAGATAGCCTCAACTTCCAGAAGAATCATGATCTAATAGAAGAAGAAGTATGCCTAGTTCTGGGCATAAACATTACTTAGCTCAGTGTCTAATGTTCTTTTATACACATTATCCGGCAAGTAAACAAAATTATGATAAACATAAAAACCAAGAACAAAACAACCCATTGTCAAGAGAAAAAACAGACTCAGGATTTGGCCTAGGTGTTAAAACTAACAGACAAGGACTTCAAAATAACTGTAATTAATATATTAAAGGATTTAGAGGGAAAAATGCAATACATGAATGAAGAGATGAAGGACTTAAACAGAGAGATGTATGTCTTTCCTAGGGGTTCTGGGACAAATTACCACAAGTAGCGTGGCTTAAAACAAGAGAAAATGATTCTTTCACAGTTCTGGAGGCCTGAAGGCTGAAATCAAAGTACCAGCTCTTTCTGGAGGCTCTAGGAAAGAAATTTTCTCTGCTTCTATCTTCTGGTAGCCATCAGCATTCCTTGACTAGGGGCCACATCACTCCAATCTCTGCTTCCATCTTCACAGTCTCTTTTTGTCTGTGTGTCTGTGTCTTCTTCTGTTTCTTATAAAGACACTTATAATTGGATTTAGGACCTGCTCAGGTATTCCAGGATGATCTCATCTCAAGAACCTTAACTTGATGACACCTGCAAATAAGATTTTCCCAAATAACATTCACGGTTCCAGGGATTTGGACATGGACATATCACTGGGGGGCCGGGGGCAGCGAGCACTATTCAACCCACTAAAGATAAAAATCATAAAAGAGAATAATGTCGTGTGGTCAGCAGAATAATGGATCCCCCAAAGATGTCCACTTCCTAATAACCTGGACCTGTGACTATGTTACCTTACATGGCAAAAGGGACTTCACAGATGTAAGTAAGTTAATGATATTGAGATGGGGCTATATTATCCTGGGTTATCCAGTTGAGCCCAATATAATCACAAGGGTTCTTTTAAGCAAAAGAGGGAGGCAAGAGGTTAGAGAGAGATTTAAAGATGCTATGCTGCTAGTTTTGAAGATACAGGTAAAGGCCATGAATCAAGGAATGTAGGCAGTTTCTAGAAGCTGGAAAAAGGAAATGGATTCTCCTCTACAGCCTCCAGAAAGAAAACAGCCTACTAGCACCTTGATTTTAGTCAACTGAGACCCATTTTGGACTTCTGACCTCCAGAGCTTTAATATAATAAAGTTTGTAGTTTTAAGCCACAGTTTGTGGTAATTTGGCACAGCAAAAATAGGAAACTAATCCAGATGGCAATACTAAACATATTGTTTTTCCTTTGACAGGTTTATCTGCAGACTGGACACAGCAGAGGAAATAATTAATGAGCTTGAAGATAGATAGAAACTATCCAAAATGAAAGGCAAGAGGAAAATGAGAGAAAAAGAATAGATTATCTAAAAATTCTGGAAGAAAACCAAACAAATTGTATTCTTCGAATAAGAAGAGAGAACATAAGAAACATTTGAAAAGGTAATGGTCAAGAATTTTCTGAAATTAATAAAAGGCAAAAACAAATCAAAGAATCCCAGAAAACCCTAAGCAAGATAAATACAATTAAAAAAAACCCCACAGCTATAAAAAAATTGTAGTAAAACTGCTGAAATTCAAAGATAAAGAGAAAAATCTTGAAGCAGAGAAAAAGAAAAGAAACACTACTTACAGTGGAAGATAAGAATTACAGCAGACTTTTTGTCAAACTGTATAATCCAGGGGATAATAGGACACCTGTAAAGTAATGAAAGAAACAAAATTGTCAACTTAGAATTATATACTCTGAAAAAATGTCTCTAAAAATAACGTTGAAATAAAGACTTTCTCAGACAAACAAAAGCTGAGAGAATTCATTGCTTGGAGACTTGCATTACAAAAAATATTAAAAGAAGTTCTTCAGGCAGAAGAAATATTATACCAGATAGAAAACTGAATCCTTATAAAAGAATAAAGAGCACTGAAAATGGTAAAAATGCAGTTAAATATAAAAGACATTTTTCTTATGTTGAAATTCTTTAAAATATAATTGACTCCCTAAAGCTATGATAGTAACAATATGCTCATGGGGTTGATAATACATGCAAAAGGAAAAAAATCTAAAAACAGCACAAAGATCAAAAGAAAGAAAATGGAAGTGTATTTGGTAAGGTTTCTACTCCATTTGCGAAGTGATATATTTGGAAGTAAATTGTGTTAAGTTAAAGATGTTCATTTAAATCCTAGAGCAACCACTAAATAAGCTGATTAGGAAAATAAATGAAATAATAAAAAATATTCAATTAAAAGTAGGCACTAAAAAGGAAAGCAGGAACAAAGACCCAATGAAACAAGTAGAAAACACGTAGCAGTTCGTATATTTAAACCCAACCATATTAAGAATTACATTAAATAAAATTGAAATTAACAGTTCAATTAAAAGACTGATATTATCAAGTTGGATAAGAAAGCAAGACCCAGCTCTATGTTGTCTACAATAAATCTGCTTTAAGTATAAAGATACAGATAAGTAAAAAGTAAAATGATAAAAAAAATTATACTGCCAATCAAAGGGAACTGATTAATACCAGAAAAGGTAGACATCAGAATAAGGTATATTAATACACTAAGGATATTATATAATGATGAAAGGGTAAAGTCATGAAAAGGAAAGAACAACTCTACATGTATATGCACCTAATAACACACCTTCAAAATACTTTAGAACTGAAAACTTTAGAACTGAAATGAGAAATTGAGAAATACACAATTATAGCTGGAGACTTCAACACTTCTCTCTCAGTAACTGATAGAACAAGTAGACAGAAAAATCAGTTAATGAGGGGCTTTCCTGGTGGCTCAATGGTTAAGAATCCACCTGCCAATGCAGGAGACACGGGTTCGAGCCCTGGTCTGGGAAGATCCCACATGCCACAGAGCAACTAAGCCCGTGTGCCACAACTACCAAGCCTGTATGCTAGAGACCACGTGCCACAGCTACTGAAGCCTGCACACCTACAGCCTGTGCTTTACAACATGAGAAGCCACCGAATGAGAAGCTCGCGCACCGCAACAAAGGGTAGCCCCCACTCGCCGCAACTAGAGAAAGCCTGTGCACAGCAACGAAAACCCAACACAGCCAAAAACAAATAAACTAATTAATTAATTAATTTTTTTAAAGATTAGGTTAGAAAAAGAAATCAGTTAATGATATAGACGACCTAAATAACACTATAAACTAAATTGACCTAACTGACAATTATAGAGCACTCCATCTAACAACAGCAGAACACACATTCTTCAAAAACATATGGAACATTCACCAAGACAGTCCATATTCTGGGCCACAGAACAACACATTTAAAAGGATTAAATCACAGAAAGAATGTTTTCTGATCACAGAAAATGAAACTATAAATTAATAAAAGAAGAGATCTGAAGATCCTCAAATTTGGAAATTAAACAACATACTTCTAAATAATCTACAAGTCAAAAAGGAAGTAAAATAATGGATTAGAAAATATCTTGAATAAAAATGAAAATACAATATATAAAAAATTTTGGAAAACAGTGGTGTTTAGTTGAAGTCACAACTCTCAAAAATAAGAAAAAGACACGCCCACACACAACTTAAAAATAGGCAAGGCAAACAAGTTGGACCAACACTTCACCAAAGAAATTTCAATGGCAAAGAAGCACTTGATAATTTTTAATCTTATTAGTCAAAAATACAAATTTTTGTATTTGTACAAATTACAAATACAAATTAAATCTACAATAAGATACCATTTACAGCTATAAATATGGATAAAAATTTTTAAATGAATAAACAAATTAAATACCTGGGGTGATGGAAATATTTTATATCTTGATTGTGGTGGTGGAAACATAACTATTGTTTTTCAAAATTCATAGAACTATACGCCTATAAGAGCTGAAATTTAGTGTATGTACCTCAAAAAAACCTGACTTAAAAAATAAAAAGCACTGTGCTAAGTGAAAAGGCTAGACAGAAAAGACTGCATACCATATGAGTTCATTATATGATATTCTAGAAAAGTCAAACCATGGGGACAGAAAACAGATCAGTGGTTGCTAGAGGCTTGGTGTGAAGCAATTAGCTGCAAAGGACTATGAAAGATCTTTTTGTAGTGATGGAAATACTCTATATTTTGGATGTGGTAGAGGTTACATGATTTTATATATTTGACAAAACACATCAGCTGTACACTTACCAAGGCTGATTTTTTTGGTATGTAAATTGTACCTCCATAAGTGAATGAAGGAATGAATGCCACATAATGCATTTATTTCATTGATTCAACAATCATTTTTGATTAGTACCTTAGGATGTGTAAAACACTGTACTAGGGATATGGAGAAACATAAGTAAATAAGGAAGATTTACCTGCAGAAGTTTTACTGGGAAGTGCTCCTGAGAGTAAGACCTGTGAAGGAGGGAAAGAAGCAAGATTGGTCAGAGGGCCATATAATCTCAAAAAAGGCCTCTGCCAATCTCTTGGGGAGTTCTGGGATGGACCTACAGAGCGGTTCCGATTGAAGCAAAAGTGTTGGGCCTTTGTACCCCTGAATCAGCCAGTCTTTAAATGGAAGCTACCCCAAGGAGAAGGCATAATCCTGGGTGAGGACAGTTTCCAAGGAGGGAACTGTCAACTATGAACTGTCAATAGCAAACATTCCCAGTATCTAGGGAAATGAATGTCTTGATCCTGAAGTGGGGCTGAGTCTCTGGATGGTACAACACAAGCATTTTGTATAAGATGTGACACCCTAATGTGGATACTGACATGTGCATGACTAGTTAGAGTCTGAAGAAGAATGAAATCAGGGTTATTATAATAGAAACAGACTGTGTTCTGCAAGTCTGAGAACTAACAGCTTGGTTTGAGGCAGGGGTAAGGGAATCCAATGGAGTGTCATTGGAACAACTTTATTATATCATTAATATAAATTAGCACACAGAGTAGTAATGGGGGCTGAGAAGCAACCTAAGGGCTGATCTCTATAGAATTCATCATCTGGGCCCCCTTATACTCTGGCTGCCATTGATTTGGCCTGTATCAGGGGATGAAAGGAATCTGAGTTTGGGGTACTCGTTCCCTGACCCCTCCCTGCTTCTCCGTAGTTCTGTGTTTCTTTACAGCCACTGCTCCTGAACAGCTGCTTATCCCTCATGGCTCCAGCTCTCCCTGGGCTGCAATAACACCATTTTCTCCCCTTGCCCTTTCAGACCCAAAAGTGGTAATGTATTCCTGCTATTGCTAGTCCCAGGACGCTTCGCCATCCTTTGTTGGTTCCCTTAACTTACCCCTGAAATAGTCCATTCATAAATCAGTTCAACTCTTCCAAATATGGCATGTTTCCTGCCAGAACTCCCTGACTCATCCACTTTTGCTTGCTCGTGCTCTCACCTAAAGTCTATTTCTGCTTTCTCATTTCTCTTCTCTATCTTTTGGGACCTATCAGCCAATTAATTTGAAGATCTCTGTGATGATATTCGTGCTTCATTTTGGGTTGGGTTATTTATCCTACAGGAATTAAAAGAAGTGAGGGCTAATGTATTTAATAGTCTAACTTGTATATCCCCCACCAGCCCACCCATCCCTGCAGGGCCATGCTTTTCCCTCTGCCTGTATGGGCCCAGCATGCTTCTGCTGTGCAACTTTGTTCTTCCTCCCACTGCCTGTAGTACCTGCCTTCTCCTTCTCATCCTACAGGACCTACTATAGGGTCAGCTCTTCTACAGAGCCTGACCTCTCCCTTCAACCATCAATGGATTTAAATGTTTTCTCCTCTTTGCTACCATAGCTCACTACAGATTCCTTTATCATAACACTTATCACATTGTTCCATAACTGCTTACACACAGTTCTCTCCACTGGACTATAAATTCCCACAAGACTGTGTCCTTTTCATTTTTCTGTCCCTAGCATCTAACACATGCCTGGTACATAGTAGTTGCTCAGTAAGTTTATGATGAATGAGTTAGGGAGGAAAACTAGACTCTTCTCTAACAGTTCTAAGTATAATCCAGGTACACTGTGAATTTAAGGTCACCATTAATCAACAAATCCATGGGTTGTCAGGGTTATGTGTCAAAAGGAGCCTTGTCTAATCCAACTTGGAAACACATACATTTCCAGCTTTACAGTTTCATTGTCTCATTCAAACTCTTTAACATTAGCTTGTCTAATATAGGACCACAGAAACCCAAGTTTACAGAGTTGAAGTCCAAGAATCTCCTATACACACATGAACATGGTCATATGCCCTAGCCCAGGCAGAATTACAGCAAATCAAAGGGAGGCATTCTTTTTTCCAGCTTCTCTAAACTGAAAAATGTAAGCAAAGGCAGTAAAATTGCATACCTTGTACCATTTATCCTCGCTCAACCTTTTCCCATAAATTAACTTTGGAAACTTAAGGTTTCAAGATAGATCTTGAAAATTAGACACCTCTATGAGGATGCTATTTAAAAGAATTTTCCAAGGTTATCCTCTGGGAGTCTTAGGTTTATGTGCTTTCAGCTTCCACTGTAACCTAAGTCAATCTGCTGTTTTCTATTGCATATGGTCTGGCAAGTAACTCTCCCCTTTTCCACTGCAGGGAGTTAACCCCACAGCAGAAACAGTGAGTCAGAGGACAAGAACCAGATGATGCAGACGACCCCATCACAACCACTCAAGCTGGGGTAAACAACTCTAACATGGCATGGGGATTAGATTCAGTACAGTGCTCCTTCTTCCCAGACCTGAGTCACCTTCCTCTAGGGATCAAATGCAGTAACAGTCAGTTTTTAATTGAATTCTTCAGAGTAATGACATTTATTTTGCATATTGTTTACTGTGAAGTTTATGTCAAGGAGGATGTTGATATAATTGCAAAAAGAATTATCTTATCTCCAACTACTCCCTTTTAGCTTGTTACGGTCCAGCCACCCTGCAATAGGTTAGTGATGAGTTATTTAAAGCTCTTGAATGTGACACTGGTCTCCTTTCACACTGAAATGGCTTATGCCAAGAAAATTCTCCTAAACCAGGAGTTGACTAGAAACTGGTCTAGAGAAGTGCAAAGTAAAATTTAAATTATCTGTAAGGAGGAGGGAGAGATTTCTTTATAGTATAATGGCACTGGGATTAAGCTGAACTCTAGGAACTGAGTGAACGAGGATGAAAAAGTGCAAGAAACCCTACTTAGCACTTTGCTTTTAGTATAGTATTTCATTTAATCCTTATGGCATCCATGGATGGTAGATATGATTAACTCCATTTAACAAACAAGGAAACTGAGGCTCAGAGGGTAAGTAAGGAACTGAGGCTTTATTCTACTTCAACTCAATGAACTCTTTAGCTAACAGAATTAGTGGTGGGGGTGGGAAGGTTTCTGCTCCAAACACATTGATGTACTCATGCTGTTGCCCTGTGCCCCAACCAAACATGTACTGTACTTTTTCCTCTCACTGCCTTTGCTTCTTCACTCCCTGAAAACTCCCTCCCCACTGCCCTCTCGGCTAATCCAGACTTCACATCTCAACTCCCATTCCATTTCTTCCAAGAAGATTTCTCAAATCATGCTGTCCACAGGGACTGCACCCTTACTAAACTTCTATAGTTTTATTTCTCTCTGCTTTGCTCCTGTCGCACTGGTCATATTTTGCCAGGTACTGGTATCTATTTTCCCAAGTATATGTCTTTTCTTTCCCACTAGCTTGTAAGCAGCCCAAGATCAGGGACTTGATCTTAATATTTTCCACCATTCTTAAAAATAATTCTGAGCACTCAGTTGAATACCAGTATATAAAAAGCATAGAGGAATAAAGGAATGAATAAATAGCTTATAGAAGAAATACTTGAAAACATGTCTTGTGTATGTCCTATCACTACTTAATTATTGCCTACTCTTCCCATATTTACATTGTAACACAATCATAATTCTCATTTGCCATAGAAAAAGTAAATCTATTTACTAAAGTAGGAAAATAACTAAATTCTTCTGTAAGATTTTTCAATAGCAACAGTTGAAACAAACAGAAAGCACAAACCACCATGACCCTAGTTAATCAAGTTGGCCTGCATTGTACACAAGCTTCATTTTTCCTTACAAGAAAATTTACCTTTCTAAAAAGGAGTTGGAGGTCAAAGGGCATTTGCCAAGGGCCCCATGAGTTCCTTGGATAGACCTGTATTCAGACCACAAGGCCTAGAAAGAGTGATAGGGTCAGGGAAGGTAGTCAGAAACACTCAAAGTCTTAATTGGGCCAAAATGAAGAAAACAAGAAACTCAGAGAAAACCCAGGCCAAACAGCTTCACTGAATGATCCATCCCTTCAAGGGAATTGCCCATTCTTGAGAACTGTGAATCCTTTCTGTCTTTCTTTCCTTTGTCATGTTACATGATTAAGTTCTCCAGTTAATGAGAAAAACATTTGACTTACTTATGTTCAATAAATTCCCATGAAAAAGTTGGAAATTGGAAACATTTTCAAGCTGAGAAGCATTAAAAAAAAAGTTCAAAAGCATCCATCAAGCCGCTCTGCACCAAATGGAGGCATTTAACACCATCCTGGCAACCTGAGCCATACGCCCTGCCCTGTCTACCCAGCAAGAAGCATCTAAGAAACCACAGGAAGCTCATCCCAAGCTCCTCCAGCAACATTCCTCATTCTCGGATTGGATCCAACACAGGCTGGGATGGAGCCCTAGAACCAGTGGATGTCCCAGACACAGAAATCAGAATGTAACCTACATATTTATTTTGGTCATTAAATTATTTTTACTATTAAAGCCTCTTTAAGAAAAACTTAGGAACAACAACAAAAAAAAGGCAGAAAAAGAAACAATCACCCATAATTATACCTTCTTAAGCTAGTAAATATTAACAGAATTCTTGACTTTCTCCTTCAGAACCTTCCTCCATCTCCCAATATTCTCATCTCATTGAAAGGCACTGCCATCCACCAATTAGGTTACATAGGCCACAAATCTAGCAGTCAACCTTTATTTCTCTCTATATTCAATTAATCATTTTTCTAATAGCTCTCATATTTGGATTTAGAAAATTTCAGCTTAATTACTAATTTAAAGGGGTTAATATTTTGTAAATATTAAACCAATGTTCCCTTTTATGTTCTTTCCCATTACTCTTGTTTCCTGACAGTCATTAACTATTATAACCCAAGAGAATTACTCCCTACAGCAAGGAGAAGATTGTGAGGTAGAGGAAGTACCAACAAGACAGGAAGACATAGAAAACCTACTCCTCCAGCCCCTAGTGATTTGTGAAGAAAGGACACAGGCAGGGGAAGCATGTAGTATAAGGAAAAATAAACCTCTCAGATTATAAGCCATCAAGATTTGGGAGTACTTTGTTACAGCAGCATTACCCATCTTATCCTGACTGATATACTAAGTTGTATCAAACCCAGAAAGCCCTAATAAGCAGGCTGATCTCCAGAGTCATCTAGAGCCACTCAGAGCTGCCTTCCTCTACTTCCTACAGAGGTGGCACACTGCTCAGACCATTCCAGAGAATATAGAATGGGTATGACTCCATGTTTGCAACAAATCAACAGCATATTTGTTGGAGCTCATATAAATCTTAGGTAATAATCAAGGTCTAAGTCTCACTTCTGCCTAAGTATACTCTGTTCCTCATGGACTTGTATCTCTATGTCTCCTGCCCCCTCCCAACCAAGATGAATCATTAGCAGGAAATGTACCCATGTATATCAAGTCTAGGAAGAAACAACCTCCTCCTTTCATCCATCCTCATTTTCTTTCCTTTTTTTCCTTCTCATTAAAAACCTAAATTTAATAATTCTTGCTTTTTTTTGCATCTCCTAGAAAGGAAACCTGAATTTAATCATTGCTTTCTACTTATGACCAGAAAGTATGCCTGTTGTGGCCTCCAGAACATCACCGTGACATTCCTTATCCCACAAATTGCCCTTTCAAAAGCAGGACATGGTGTGTCAAGAATTTAAGCTTCCAGTGTAAACAGTTACATTTTGATTTAAATAAATAGATTTTCCCCTTCCACTGCTGTGCATAAACAGAAAACAACAGACTCCCAGCTCAGCATCATTAACTTTTAACAGACAATCCACCTCCTACTAGTGATGATTGGATGAGCCATATAAAGGTTCAACAATGGGACAGGATTTACAGCAATCCTTCGAAGACAAAGTAACTTGGCAGACAAGGTACCTAATCCCAAGAGTAAGAAGAGAGACTGGATTATCTTCTCGAGGTTCTCTTTGGGCTCTGTGGCCCTGTGATTATGTAATAAAGCTATTCTAAAGCCACTCAAGTCAAGTTAAGAGCTTTTTTAGTTAAAAATTCTATACTCATTGGAATTGCTTGAGTTTAGAGCCCACAGATTTAAAAAAAATCTCCAGTTCCCTTGTAAATCAGGAGATAATTAAAAATATGTACCCATAAGAATAGAGGGGGGCTTCCATGGTGGTGCAGTGGTTGAGAGTCCGCCTGCCGATGCAGGGGACACGGGTTCGTGCCCAGGTCCAGAAGGATCCCACATGCCACGGAGCAGCTGGGCCCGTGAGCCATGGTCGCTGAGTCTGTGCGTCCGGTGCCTGTGCTCCGCAACGGGAGGGGCCACGGCAGTGAGAGGCCCGCATACCGCAAAAAAAAAAAAAAAATAGAGGGAAAAGGAGTTCTTCATTTAAAGCAAAAGCACAAATATAACTAATTCAAAGTAAACTGAGCAACTGATCTTTAGAAGAAATTATTTATTTAAAAAAATAAATATTTAGTGGAGTTTACTACGTGTCACGCTTTTAAGTCTTATAACAACTTTGTGAGATAGATACCAAAACTATTTTACAGATTGCAGAAAGAAGGCACAGAGAGGTTAAGTAACTTGCTCAAAGTTACATAGATGGTAATTGGCAAGGCCAGGATTCACCCCCGGGAATCTGATTCCAGAGTCTGTGCCCTTAGTCACTAAGCTATGATGCCACTCAAGTAGGAGATACTGAATATAAACTTCAGGTTGACTGAAGACTTCTGGAAACCTTCTAAGAATCTTAGGGTCCAGAGGGCTTTTAGGGCCACCTCCTAATAATATCTCACCAGCAGACATACAATCTACTCTATAATACCACCACCAGTGGGAAACCCACTACTTCTCAAGGCAACTCATTGAACAAATGTAATGATTAGAAAATTCTTGGTTCTGTTAAGACAAACTCTATTTCCTTGCAGCAACAAGCTATTGATTTTGATTCTATGCTTTGGCATATGTAGGATTAATCTAAGCTCATTCACATGCCTGCCTTTCAAATATAGAAAACTTGTGTCCCAGTGGATCACTTTCTTCTCTTCTTCAATTTTGCTCTTCTCAATTCCTTATTCAATTATTCCCACATGTGGCAGGGTTCCAAAAATTATCACCAGCCTTGTCACTGTCCCATGAACACATTCTAAATTATCTGTATCACTCTTAAAGTGGGATACATAGAATTTAACAAAGTACTAAAGCATGGTATAATCAGGGCTAGATAGAGAAATACCCTCAATTACCTCAATTCCATACTTCTTATAATACCATGTACAAGAGTAATTAACTTTTTTGAGAAGCCATATCACATCATAAATTCATATTGGACTTACTGTCATTTTTATTTGATAGTAAAATGTGGCACAATTCCAAGAGTGTAGAAAACATATGTACAGTTTTGAAAACTGGAATAAAAATGAACATCTGTGTATCCACCACTCAACTTTAGGACTATGGCATTAAAAGTGGTTTAGAAGCCTCCATACACATCTCCCTAATTGCAGCCCTCTTCCCTTTACCCCAAAGTAACCTCTACTCTGTATATTGTATTCACCATTCCCATGCTTTTTTCATCATGCTTTTTACTAACTATGCATCCCTAAATAATATATCGTTTAATTTCATTTTTAAAAATATTTTACAAATGGAACCTAATGTGTATATTCTTACTTCACTCAACATTATGTCATTGAGATTCTTCCATTTAAGTCCATTTTATACCTTTCACTTAGTCTCCTCAAACTTTTCCGTAGAGTTTTGTTGTTGTTGTTATTTAAATTTTTATTGGAGTATAGTTGGTCCCATAGAGTTTTTTAGGTAAAAAAATAGAATTTTATATTCATCTCTATAACATAGAATCTACCCAATCTCTTCCATCTCAGAAAACATCTCTTACTAAATAAGAAGAAACTTGAATTGATAGAGGTATTGTCCATACTTCAACCCCTGGATTGGCCTCTAGGATTCCTCTAAACACAGAAGCCCCAAGTTTTGAAGGAATTGCTGAGAAACAACCATGCTTTCATGATTTAAACCACATACTGAAAAGAATGATCTCTTATATTTTAGAAAAATAATCATATGCTTAATAAATTTAAAGCTTATTTTGATTAAGTTCAAAGGCAAAAAATAATTGTACTTTATTTGCCACAGGTGTAAAGCATACATGTTTAATTTTTCTCAGCAAAGGGATTTCTCTAATTGCCAACATCTTCAAATAATCTTATTATTAAATTAGCAAAGAGAGTCACTATACCACTTGAAAATAAGGAATTTTTTGTTATTATGGAGGATACTTTCAGTTAGTAAAGGACCACAACTCTTGGTATATATAGAGGCAACCCAAAATTTCTAGAATCAGAGAATGTGGATACCTTTTAAAGATTCATTTTAAATTCCCAGTCTCTCTCCTCCCTCTCTCTCTCTCTCTCTCTCTCTCTCTCTCTCTCTCTCTCTCTCTCTCTCTCTCTCCTTCTCTTTCCCTCCCTCCCTCCCTCCCTCTATTTCTTACAAACACACACACACACACACACACACACACAGGCACACGCATGCGTGCACACACTCCCAAAACTCTTAAATAGATGAAACAACATCCTGAGGTATCCTTTTAAGATCAGAGTTATTATAGGAAATAATATAGGAAAAGTATATATGAAAAAGGAATATAGTATATAAGAAAAGAGTTCCATTTCTTTTCTTTCCCCTTCCAATCTTCTGAGAGGTTGAGGTGCTAATAAACACCAAAAGCAAATGAAAAAAATGGAGGGAGGAGTAAAGACTTTGGTTAATACCTGTGATTATCTATACAATCTCTCATCACACATTGACTAAACCTAACATAACAGGGAGATGTCAAGTAAAAAGGAATCACTCACTGAAATATTTCAAGTAGAAGAGCCCTATCATTCTAAATCAAGAGGCCACTCTTAAACTGGAGAATAAACACTGATAAAGATAATTACCTCACTATTGTATTCATTCAAAAGCAAGGCTAATACACAGCACAGGACATGTGCAAAATCCACTATCCTGTCCTATTAAGAATAACCTCTCTGCCATCTCTATTCATTTTTTCAACTAATAAAGATATACAGTATACTCAACTTTGCAAAACTACCAAGCCATCTGGAGAGATTTTTATTTTGCCATCAACTTTTTGATGGAATCTGAGTTTAGGTATACAGAAAGAAGATACACTAATCTAGATAAGTAACTGTAGTAACAAACCACCTCAAAAGTCTCATTAGCTTGTAAAAAAAAAAATTCATTGTGGCTCACACTACTTGTCAGGGAGCTCCAATCACTTGGGTCAACAGGGTGTCTGTTCCAGGGATCCAGTATAATGGAGATTCTAATGGCCTTGTTGGTCAACAGCACAAAGAAAAAGAGAGCTGTGGGTTCTTCTAAGCTTCATCTAAAACACAGGTCCTTTCTACCCATTGTCCATTGTCCATAACTGGTTATATGACTCAACCCAACTATAATACTATTGGGAAATTTGGAGGAACATTACGATCTCTGCAATAGAAGAGTATCCAAATCTAAACCTTATAGTTATGGTAGAAAGCTAGCAATCTTTCTTTTTCACCTCCTTCTCCTACCATAGATACACTAATTAAAACCCATTGAGTAAGGTAAAGTTTCAATAGTCCTGGAAACAAGCAGTGTTCATCTATGATCTGAATCCTATAAAAAAGTCTACCAGCCGGGGCTTCCCTGGTGGCGCAGTGGTTGAGAGTCCGCCTGCCGATGCAGGGGATACGGGTTTGTGCCCTGGTCTGGGAGGATCCCACATGCCGCAGAGCAGTTGGGCCCGTGAGCCACGGCCACTGGGCCTGTGCGTCCAGAGCCTGTGCTCCGCAACGGGAGAGGCCACAACAGTGAGAGGCCCGCGTAATGCAAAAAAAAAAAAAAAAAAGTCTACCAGCCAAATGGCAGATAAAACCTATACATAATTTGCAAAGACATATAGACAAAAATATATAACAAATCCATCTATCCAGTCCAGGTTTTTACCTTTAAAGTTTGACTTGGCTGGCCTTGGTGGATTCAGAGTTGATGTATAAGACTTGGCTGGCCTCAGTTGATTCAGAGTTGATGTATAAGACAGCCTGGGATGTTTCACTCCCTCCCCAATCAGATAGTGCTACCATTCTCCATAGCATAATTAAACTGGGAATAGAGATAGATGGGTAGAGCTCTAGGGGCTGACATTTCTGAACTCCACAGTGATACAAGCTAGTGGGACAAGGAAATTCATTGTAAGGCAATCAGAATCCATATGAAATAAAATAGTGGAATACACTAGAAAATAGGAAAGAGCTATGCGTATCAACAAGTCTTCCAAATTAGGATATGAGAATTCTAGTAGCAAGCAGGTAAGAAGTTATGGAAATCAAAGAGAACCAGCAACCTTTTATAACTGGTTTTGTCCTGCCAAGTTTGAGATGTGAACAATAATCTATTAGTAATTACTAAAAGAGAGGTACTTAAAGGAAGAGAGTGTAGAACAGTCTTAATCATCTTAGAAAGAAGCTTCAATGTAACACTAAGATCTATCTACTCAGATTATCAGAAAGTTTAGTAGCTGTCCTCTGGGGAATCCCACTTCCTGAGTCTAAGAACTATCCAGAATGCTAACTCATTTTATAGACCAGTCTTGCCTACTCTGCCTTGACTCTGATGCCAGAAATTAGATGTGTCTCCTTGAAGCTGGAAGATCTGGAACCTTTTCTGAAATATGGTTGAGATGGGGGCTCTTTTCTTCTACCCAGCCCCCACTCATGGAATGGAGGTTCTACCTTTGTGCCACTGAGAATATTGGGGCCCCAGTTGCCCTTTCCCTGGCTCATGATATGGAGGTCCCAACACCAGGAGAGGAAAGCCAAGGCGATCTGGGGCTGTTGCCTCCTCTCCACCAAGAGCTCAGCTCCTAAAGTGGGAGTGTCACGTAGAGAGGTGTGCCACTGTCTCCATCCCCAGCACTAGAGCTGTGGCTCAGAGATTCTGTCCAGAGAGAAAATCAAGCCATAAAACAGAGGACTCGGAATTTGTTCCCAAAGGAATTGACTTCATTTCCAATAGAGCATGGAGAAGTTCAAGGCTAAAGGCACTCCCAAAGACAATTGAGGTGTGATAAAAAGCAATTGGAAGGAAATTGATAGATTCATTGGAGATATAGGCTAAAATGTAAGTTGGATAGTTTGCTAGAGAGAAATAGGAAAACAGACAGCTGGAAGGAACCTTCCCGGGTTAGAACATATCTCAAACACTGACCTCAGGAACTATCCTTTCAAAGGAGCCCAAATGTTATTGGGTCAGTTTTTAGAGCAATCTATGCCCCAAGGTACTGCTGAAATAGAGTAATCAGCCAGCAACTGGTGGAGTTTAACAGCTGGGTATGACCAAGGAAGGATATAGACCAAAAAAGCACTGCCAAATCCACTGTGTTCCCAGGGTGACTGTGGGCATACCCAAGTTGTATCCCTTTAGGAGCAATATCAGAGGCTCCATACTGCAGAAAGAGAGACATATTTCACTAAAATAATATAGTCAGTCAATAAATAAGTAAACAAGCAAATAATAGTAAGTTCTGAAGGGTGAGGACCAGAATTGTTACAATATATTACCTAAAATGTCCAGTTTCTAACAACAAAATTATGAGACAAGCAAAGAAACAGGAAAGAATGACTCATGCACTGAAAAAAAAAGTAGGTAACAGAAACTGCCTGTGAGAAAAAACAGAAGTCAAATTTAACAGAAAAAATCTTCCACGTAGCCATTATAAACATTTTCTAATAACTAACAGACTTTATGATTTAAAAAGTAAAGAAAGGTATGATAACAATGTCACATCCAAAAGAAAATATCAGTAAGGAGATAGAAATTATTTTAAATAACCAAATGGAAATTCTGGACTTGAAAAGCACAACTGAAGTGAAAAATTCACCAGAGGGGTGAAACCTTCAAGATGGCGGAAGAGTAAGACGTGGAGATCACCTTCCTTTCCACAAATACATCAGAAATACATCTACATGTGGAACAACTCCTACAGAACACCTACTGAACGCTGGAAGAAGAACTCAGACCTCCCAAAAGGCAAGAAACTCCCCACGTACCTGGGTAGGGCAAAAGAAAAAAAGAAAAAACAGAGACAAAAGAATAAGGACGGGACCTGCACCTCTGGGAGGGAGCTGTGAAGGAGGAAAGGTTTCCACACACTAGGAAGCCCCTTCGCAGGCAGAGACGGTGGGTGGCGGAGGGGGGAAGCTTCGGAGCCACGGAGGAGAGCGCAGCGACAGGGGTGCGGAGGGCAAAGTGGGGAGATTCCCACACAGAGCATTGGTGCCAACCGGCACTCACCACGGGAAGGAATCAGCGAAAAGGTCTGGACCTGCCTAAGAGGCGAGAGACTATTGTTCTGGGGTGCGCATGGAGAGGGGATTCAGAGCACCGCCTAAATGAGCTCCAGAGATGGGCACGAGCCGCGGCTATCAGCGCGGACCCCAGAGACGGGCATGAGACACTAAGGCTGTTGCTGCTGCCACCAAGAAGCCTGTGTGCAAACACAGGTCACAGTCCACACCTCCCCTCCAGGGAGCCTGTGCAGCCCGCCACTGGCAGGGTCCCATAATCCAGGGACAACTTCCCCGGGAGAACACACGGCACGTCTCAGGCTGTTGCAACGTACGCCGGCCTCTGCCGCTGTAGGTTCAACCTGCATTACGATCCCGTCCCTCCCCCCGCCCCCCCAACCTGAGTGAGCCAGAGCCTCCTAATCAGCTGCAACATTAACCCCATCCTGTCTGAGCGAAGAACAGACGCCCTAAGGCGACCTACACACAGAGGTGGGGCCAAATCCAAAGCTGAACCCCAGGAGCTCTGCGAACAAAGAAGAGAAAGGGAAATCTCTCCCAGCAGCCTCAGGAGCAGCGGATTAAATCTCCACAATCATCTTGATGTACCCTGCATCTGTGGAAAACCTGAATAGACAATGAATCATCCCAAAATTAAGGCGGTAGACTTTGGGAGAAACGATATATATATTTTTCCTTTTTCTCTTTTTGTGAGTGTGTATATGTATGCTTCTTTGTGTGATTTTGTCTGTATAGCTTGGCTTTTACCATTTGTCCTAGGATTCTGTCTGTCCGTTTTGGGGGGCTTTTTTTTTTTTTTTGGTTTTACTTTTTTTTTTTTTAAGTATAGTTTTTAGCACTTCTTATCATTGGTGGATTTGGTTTGTGGTTTGGTTGCTCTCTTCATTCTTTCTTTCTTTTTATTACTCTTTATTTTTTTATTTTTGATAATTATTTTTTATTTTAATAAATTTATTTTATTATTTATTTATTTTTTCCCCTTCCTTTTCTTCTGAGCTACATGGCTGACAGGGTCTTGGTGCTCTAGCCAGGTGTCAGGTCTGTGCCTCTGAGGTGGAAGAGCCGAGTTCAGGACATCGGTCCACCAGAGACCTCCCAGCTCCGTGTAATATCAAATGGTGAAAGCTCTCAAAGAGATCTCCATCTCAACACTAAAATCAAGCTGCACTCAACGACCAGCAAGCTCCAGTGCTGGACACCCTACGCCAAACAACTAGCAAGACAGGAACACAACTCCACCCATTAGCAGAGAGGCTGCCTAAAATGATAAGGTCACAGACAAACAAAAACACACCACTGAACGCAGTCCTGCCCACCAGAAAGACAAGATCCAGCCACATCCACCAGAACACAGGCACTAGTCCCCTCCACCAGGAAGCCTACACAACCCACTGAACCAACCTTACCCACTGAGGGCAGACACCAAAACCAACAGGAACTATGAACCTGCAGCCTGAGAAAAGGAGACTGCAAACACAGTAAGATAAGCAAAATGAGAAGACAGAGAAACACACAGCAGATGAAGGAGCAAGGTAAAAAAACACCAGACCAAACAAATGAAGAGGAAGTAGGCAGTATACCTGAAAAAGAATTCAGAATAATGATAGTAAAGATGATCCAAAATCTTGGAAATAGAATGGAGAAAATACAAGAAACATTTAAGAAGGACCTAGAAGAACTAAAGAGCAAACAAAGATGAACAATACAATAAATGAAATTAAAAATTCTGTAGAAGGAATGAATAGCAGAATAACTGATGCAGAAGAACGGATAAGTGACCTGGAAGATAAAACAGTGGAAATAACTACCACAGAGCAGAATAAAGAAAAAAGAATAAAAATAATTGAGGACAGTCTCAGAGACCTCTGGGACAACATTTAATGCACCAACATCCAAATTATACGGGTCCCAGAAGAAGAAGAGAAAAACAAAGGGTCTGAGAAAATATTTGAAGAGATTATAGTTAAAAAGTTCCCTAATATGGGAAAGGAAATAGTTAATCAAGTCCAGGAAGCACAGAGAGTCCCATACAGGATATATCCAAGGAGAAACATGCCAAGACACATACTAATCAAACTATTAAAAATTAAATACAAAGAAAAAATATTAAAAGCAGCAAGGGAAAAACAACAAATAATATACAAGGGAATCCCCATAAGGATAACAGCTGATCTTTCAGCAGAAACTCTGCAAGACAGAAGGGAGTGGCAGGACATATTTAAAGTGATGAAAGGGAAAAACCTATAACCAAGATTACTCTACCCACCTAGGATCTCATTCAGATTTGATGGAGAAATTAAAACCTTTACAGACCAGTAAAAGCTGAAAGAATTCAGCACCACCAAGCCAGCTTTAGAATAAATGCTAAAGGAATTTTCTCTGGGCAGGAAACACATGAGAAGGAAAAGACAACAATAACAAACCCCAAACAATTAAGAAAATGGTAATAGGAACATACATATTGATAATTACCTTAAATGTAAATGGATTAAATGCTCCACCAAAAGACATAGACTGGCTGAATGGATACAAAAACAAGACCCGTATATATGCTGTCTATAAGAGACCCACTTCAGACCTAGGGACACATACAGACGGAAAGTAAGGGGATGGAAAAAAATATTCCATGCAAATGGAAATCAAAAGAAAACTGGAGTAGCAATTCTCATATCAGACAAAATAGACTTTAAAATAAAGACTATTACAACATAGAAGGACACGACATAATGATCAAGGGATCGATCCAAGAAGAACATGTAACAATTGTAATTTTTTATGCACTCAACATAGGAGCACCTCAATACATAAGGCAAATACTAACAGCCATAAAAGGGGAAATTGACAGTAACACAGTCATAGCAGGGAACTTTAACACCCCACTTTCACCAATGGATAGATCCTCCAAAATGAAAATACATAAGGAAACACAAGCTTTAAGTGACACATTAAACAAGATGGACTTAATTGATATTTATAGGACATTCCATCCAAAAACAACAGAATACACTTTCTTCTCAAGTGCTCATGGAACATTCTCCAGGATAGAATATATACTGATACACAAATCAAGCCTTGGAAAATTTAAGAAAATTGAAATTGTATCAAGTATCTTTTCCGAACACCACCCTATGAGACTAGATATCAATTATAGGAAAAAAATCTGTAAAAAAAACAAACATATGGAGGATAAACAATACACTACTTAAAAACCAAGAGATCATTGAGGAAATCAAAGAAGAAATCAAAATATCTAGAAACAAATGACAATGAAAACATGACAACCCAAAAGCTATGGGATACAGCAAAAGCAGTTCTATGAGGGAAGTTTATAGCAATAAAATCCTACTTCAAGAAACAAGAAACATCTCAAATAAACAACCTAACCTTACACCTAAAGCAATTAGAGAAAGAAGAGCAAAAAAACCCCAAAGTTAGCAGAAGGAAAGAAATCATAAAGATCAGATCAGAAATAAATGAAAAACAAATGAAGGAAACAATAGCAAAGATCAGTAAAACTAAAAGCTGGTTCTTTGAGAAGATAAACAAAATTGAGAAACCATTAGCTAGACTCATCAAGAAAAAAAGGGAGAAGACTCAAATCAATAGAATTAGAAATAAAAAAGGAGACATAACAACTGACACTGCAGAAATACAAAGGATCCTGAGAGATTACTACAAGCAACCATATGCCAATAAAATGGACAATCTGGAAGAAATGGACAAATTCTTAGAAAAGCATCACCTTCCGAGACTGAACCAGGAAGAAATAGAAAATATAAACAGACCAATCACAGGAACTGAAATTGAGACTCTGATTAAAAATCTTCCAACAAACAAAAGTCCAGGACCAGATGGCTTCACAGGTGAATTCTATCAAACATTTAAAGAGCTAACACCTACCCTTCTCAAACTCTTCCAAAATATAGCAGAGGGAGGAACACTCGCAAACTCATTCTACGAGGCCACCATCACCCTGATACCAAAGCCAGACAAAGATGTCACGAAGAAAGAATACTATAGGCCAATATTACTGATGAACATACATGCAAAAATCCTCAACAAAATACTAGCAAACAGAATCCAACAGCACATTAAGTGGATCGCACACCCTGAGCAAGTGGGGTTTATCTCAGGAATGCAAGGATTGTTCAATATATGCAAATCAATCAATGTGATACACCATATTAACAAATTGAAGGATAAAAACCATATGATCATCTCAATAGATGCAGGAAAAGCTTTTGACAAAATTCAATACCCATTTATGAGAAAAACCCTCCAGAAATTAGGCACAGAGGGAACTTACCTCAACATAATAAAGGCCATATATGACAAACCCACAGCCAACATCGTTCTCAATGGTGAAAAACTGAAATCATTTCCCCTAAGACCAGGAACAAGACCAGGAAAAATGTTGCCCACTCTCACCACTATTATTCAACATAGTTTTGGAAGTTTTAGCCACAGCAATCAGAGAAGAAAAAGAAATAAAAGGAATCCAAATCAGAAAAGAACAAGTAAAGCTGTCACTGTTTTCAGATAACATGATACTATACATAGAGAATCCTAAAGACTCTACCAGTAAACTACTAGAGCTAATCAATGAATTTGGTAAAGTAGCAGGATACAAAATTAATGCACAGGAATCTCTTGCATTCCTGTACACTAATGATGAAAAATCTGAAAGAGAAATTAAGGAAACACTCCCATTTACCATTGCAACAAAAAGAATAAAATACTTAGCAATAAACCTACCTAAGGAGACAAAAGAGCTGTATGCAGAAAAGTATAAGACACTATGAAAGAAATTAAAGATGTTACAAACAGAAGGAGAGATATACCATGTTCTTAGATTGGAAGTATCAGCATTGTGAAAATGACTATACTACCCAAAGTAATCTACAGATTCAATGCAATCCCTATGAAACTACCAAGGGCATTTTTCACAGAACTAGCACAAAAAATTTCAGAATTTGTATGGAAACACAAAAGACCCCAAATAGCCAAAGCAATGTTGAGAATGAAAAACGGAGCTGGAGGAATCAGGCTCCCTGACTTCTGACTATACTACAAAGCTACGCTAATCAAGACAGTCTGGTACTGGCACAAAAACAGAAATATAGATCAGTGGAACAGGATAGAAAGCCCAGAGATAAACACACACACATGTGGTCACCTTATTTTTGATAAAGGAGGCAAGAATGTATAATGGAGAAAAGACAGCCTCTTCAATAAGTGGTGCTGGGAAAACTGGACAGCTACATGTAAAAGAATGAAATTAGAACATTCCTTAACACCATATGCAAAAATAAACTCAAAATGGATTAAACACCTAAATGTAAGGCAATACACCATAAAACTCTTAGAGGAAAACATAGGCAGAACACTCTATGACATAAATCACAGCAAGATCCTTTTGGACCCACCTCCTAGAGAAATGGAAATAAAAACAAAAATAAACAAATGGGACCTAATGAAACTTAAAAGTTTTTGCACGGCAAAGGAAACCATAAACTAGACCAAAAGACAACCCTCAGAATGGGAGAAAATATTTTCAAATGAAGCAACCAACGAAGGATTTATCTCCAAAATTTACACGCAGCTCATGCAGCTCAATATCAAAAAAACAAATAACCCAATCCAAAAATGGGCAGAAGACCTAAATAGACATTTCTCCAAAGAAGATATACAGATTGCCAACAAACGCATGAAAGAATGCTCAACATCACTAATCATTAGAGAAATGCAACTCAAAACTACAATGAGGTATCACCTCACATCAGTCAGAATGGCCATCATCAAAAAATCTACAAACAATAAATGCTGGAGAGGGTGTGGAGAAAAGCGAACCCTCTTGAACTGTTGGTGGGAATGTAAATTGATACAGTCACTATGGAGAACAGTATGGAGGGTCCTTAAAAATTAAAACTGGAACTACCATACAACCCAGCAATCCCACTACTGGGCATATACCCTGAGAAAACCATAATTCAAAAAGAGACATGTACCACAATGTTCATTGCAGCACTATTTACAATAGCCAGGACATGGAAGCAATCTAAGTGCCCAGCGAAAGTTGAAAGGATAAAGATGTGGCACATGTATACAATGGAATAGTACTCAGCCATAAAAAGAAACAAAACTGAGTTATTTGTAGTGAGGTAGATGGACCTAGATACTGTCATACAGAGTGAAGTAAGTGTGAAATAGAAAAACAAATACTGTATGCTAAGACATATATATCGAACCTAAAAAAAAAAACACAAAGGTTCTGATGAACCTAGGGGCAGGACAGGAATAAAGACACAGACGTAGAGAATGGACTTGAGGACATAGGGAGGGGGAAGTGAAAGCTGGGATGAAGTGAGAGAGTGGCAGGGACTTACATATACTACCAAGTATAAAATAGATAGCATGTGGGAAGCAGCCACATAGTGCTTTGTGACCACCTAGAGGGATGGGATAGGGAGGGTGGGAGGGAGATGCAAGAGGGAGAAGATATGGGGATATATGTATATGTATAGCTGATTCACTTTGTTGTTTTTTTGGTTTTTTTTTTTTTTCTTTTTTTGCGGTACGTGGGCCTCTCACTGTTGTGGCCTCCCCCATTGCGGAGCACAGGCTCCGGACGCGCAGGCTCAGCGGCCATGGCTCACGGGCCCAGCCGCTCCGCGGCATGTGGGATCTTCCCAGACCGGGTCACGAACCCACGTCTCCTGCATCGGCAGGCGGACTCTCAACCACTGCGCCACCAGGGAAGCCCCTGATTCACTTTGTTTTAAAGCAGAAACTAACACACCATTGTAAAGCAATTATATTCCAATAAAGATGTTAAAAAAAAAGTCACCAGAGGGGCTCACTAGTAAATTTGAACTGGAAGAAGAGGGAATCAGCAAACTTAAAGATAGAGTGATAGTGATTATGCAATCCAAATAACATAAAGAAGGATGGAGAAGAAATGAACAGAGGTTTAGAGATGTATGGGGCATCCTTGAATATACCAACATATATGTAACAGGAAAACCAGGAGAGGAGAGAGAGAAAAGCAGAAAAAATATTCAAAAAACAGTGGCTGAAAAGGTCCTAAATTTATTGAAAATATTAATCTACACATTCAGGATGGTTAATGAGCTCCAAGTGGGATAAATGCAAAGAGATCTACAAACATACACATAATAGTAAAAATGCTGAAAGCCAAAGCTTAGGAGAAGATGTTGACTGCAGCAAGAAAAATAATTCAGAGAACTGCAATAGGATGAACAGCTAACTTCTTAGCAGAATCATTCGAGGCCAAAAAGCAGTGGGATAACTTATCCAGAGTGCACAAAGGGAAAAAAAACTATCAACCAAGAATATTATTGATATATCCAACAAATACAAGGCAAAATAAAGACATTTCCCAATAAACTAAAACAGAAGTTGTTGCTAGCAGACCCACCTTACACAAAATACTAAAAGAGGTTCAGGCTGCAAACTGGCCCCCGACAGTAATTCAAATTTATATGAAAAAACAGAGTACCAATAAACATAACTATGTAATTACAAAAGGCAGCATATTTCTTCTCCTCTCTTAACTGATTCTAAAAGTAACTATGAAATGCAAATCAAAACTACAGTGAGGTACCACCTCACGCCAGTCAGAGTGGCCATCATTAAACAACTACAGATAACAAATGCTGGAGATGGTGTGGAGAAAAGTGAACCCTCCTACACTGTTGGTGGGAATGTAAGTTGGTGCAGTCACGGTGGAAAACAGTATGGAGGTTCCTCAGAAAACTAAAAATAGAACTACTGTATGATCCAGAAATCCCACTCCTGGGTGTATATCCAGACAAACCTGTAATTCAAAAAGATATATGCACCTCTATGTTCATAGCAGCACTATTCACAATAGCAAAGACATGGAAACAATCTAAATGTCCATCAACAGATGAATGGATAAAGATGTGGTACATATATACAATGGAATACTACTCAGCCATAAAAAGACGAATTAATGCCATTTGTAGCAACATGGATACAACTAGAGATTATCATACTAAGTGAAGTAAGTCAGAAAGAGAAAGACAAATATCATATAATATCACTTATATGTAGAATCTAAAATATGACACAAATGAACCTATTTATGAAATGGAAACAGAATCAGGGACATAGAGAATAGACTGGTGGTTGCCAAGGGGGTGGAGGGTGGGAGAGGGTTGGATTGGGAGTTTGGGACTAGCAGATGCAAACTGATATATATAGAATGGATAAACAACAAGGTCCTATTATATAGCACACGGAACTATATTCAATATCCTGTGATAAACCATAATGGAAAAGAATATGAAAAATAACGTATATATATGTATAACTGAGTCACTTTACTGTACAGCAGTAATTAACACAACACTGTAATTCAACTATACTTCAATTAAAAATAAATTTTAAAAAAGTAATTGTATGAAACAATATGTATACAATGTGCTTTTGAACCTATAACATAATGGAAATGTAATATATTTGCCAATAACAGAACAAAGGAGATAAGTGGGAGCAAAGCTGTATTGGGCTAAGAAAATGACCCCAGATGAACAAATGATGAAAAACAGATATCATAAATAAGAAGGCTAATATTACAAAAGATATATACATATATAGATACAATATACTACATATAAATAACTTGTTCTCTCTCATAAGAGTTCTCATACACACACACACACACACACACACACTTTCATTTCTTTCTTCTCTCAGCTTCTTTAGAAAGAAGACATATAATATATTGATATTGGTATATCAATACAATGGAATAATATTCATCTTTAAAAAGAAATGTAGGAGACTTCCGGGTAAGATGGCGGAAGAGTAAGACGCGGAGATCACCTTCCTCCCCACGGATACACCAGAAATACAGCTACACGTGGAACAACTCCTACAGAACACCTACTGAACGCTGGCAGAAGACCCCAGACCTCCCAAAAGGCAAGAAACTCCCCACATACCTGGGTAGGGCAAAGCGGAGAGATTCCCGCACAGAGGAGCGGTGCCGAGCGGCACTCACCAGCCCGAGAGGATTGTCTGCTCCCCCGCCGGGGCGGGCGGCGCTGGAGCTGAGACCCGGGCTTCGGTCAGAGCGCAGGGAGAGGACTGGGGCTGGCAGCGAGAACTCAGCCTGCAGGGGGCTAATGTGCCACAGCTAGCCGGGAGGGAATCCGGGAAAACTCTGGAGCTGCCGAAGAGGCAGGAGACTTTTTCTTCCCTCTTGGTTTCCTAGTGCGTGAGGAGAGGGGATTAAGAGCGCCACGTAAAGGAGCTCCAGAGACGGGCGCAAGTCGCGGCTGAAAGCGCGGAGCCCAGAGACGGGCGTGGGACGCTGGGGCTGCTGCTGCCGCCGCCAAGAAGCCTGTGTGCGAGCGCAGGTCACTGTCCACACCGCCCTTCCGGGAGCCTGTGCAGCCTGCCACTGCCGGGGTCCCGGTATCCAGGGGCGGCTTCCCTGGGAGAACGCACGGCGCGCCTCGGGCTGGTGCAACGTCACGCCGACCTCTGCTGCTGCAGGCTCGCCCCGCACTCCGTGCCCCTCCCTCCCGCCCGGCCTGAGTGAGCCAGAGTCCCCGAAGAGGCTGCTCCTTTAACCCTGTCCTGTCTGAGCGAAGAACAGACGCCCTCCGGCGACCTACACGCAGAGGCGGGGCCAAATCCAAAGCTGAGACCCAGGAGCTGTGAGAACAAAGAGAAAGGGAAACCTCTCCCAGCAGCCTCAGAAGCAGCGGATTAAAGCTCCACAATCAACTTGATGTACCCTGCATCTGTGGAATACATGAATAGACAACAAATCATCCCAAATTGAGGAGCCAGGAGTCAGTGCTGTGCCTCTGAGGTGGGAGAGCCAACTTCAGGACACTGGTCCACAAGAGACCTCCCAGCTCCACACAATATCAAACTCAACAGCAGCACCCAGCTTCACTCAACGACCAGCAAGCTATAGTGCTGGACACCCTATGCCAAACAACTAGCAAGACAGGAACACAACGCCACCCATTAGCAGAGAGGTGGCCTAAAATCATAAAACGTCCGCAGACACCCCAAAACACACCACCAGACGTGGACCTGCCCACCAGAAAGACAAGATCCAGCCTCATCCACCAGAACACAGGCAGTAGTACCCTCCACCAAGAAGCCTACACAACCCACTAAACCAACCTTAGCCACTGGGGACAGACACCAAAAACAACGGGAATTACGAACCTGCAGCCTGCAAAAAGGAGACCCCAAACACAGTAACATAAGCAAAATGAGAAGACAGAAAAACACACAGCAGGAGAAGGAGCAAGATAAAAACCCACCAGACCTAACAAATGAAGAGGTAATAGGCAGTCTACCTGAAAAAGAATTCAGAATAATGATGGTAAAGATGATCCAAAACCTTGGAAATAGAATAGACAAAATGCAAGAAACAGTTAATAAGGACCTAGAAGAACTAAAGATGAATCAAGCATCGATTAAAAACACAATAAATGAAATAAAAAATACTCTAGATGGGATCAATAGCAGAATAACTGAGGCAGAAGAACGGATAAGTGAGGTGGAAGATAAAATAGTGGAAATAACTGCTGCACAGCAAAATAAAGAAAAAAGAATGAAAAGAACAGAGGACAGTCTCAGAGACCTCTGGGACAACATTAAACGCACCAACATTCGAATTATAGGGGTTCCAGAAGAAGAAGAGAAAAAGAAAGGGACTGAGAAAATATTTGAAGAGATTATAGTTGAAAACTTCCCTAATATGGGAAAGGAAATAGTTAATCAAGTCCAGGAGGCACAGAGAGTCCCATACAGAATAAATCCAAGGAGAAATAGACCAAGACACATATTAATCAAACTGTCAAAAATTAAACACAAAGAAATCATATTAAAAGCAGCAAGGCAAAAACAACAAATAACACACAAGGGAATCCCCATCCGGATAACAGCTGATCTCTCAGCAGAAACTCTAAAAGCCAGAAGGGAGTGGCAGGACATAATTAAAGGGATGAAGGAGAAAAACCTGCAACCAAGATTACTCTACCCAGCAAGGATCTCATTCAGATTTGATGGAGAAATTAAAACGTTTACAGACAAGCAAAAGCTGAGAGAGTTCAGCACCACCAAACCAGCTTTACAACAAATGCTAAAGGAACTTCTCTAGGCAAGGAACACAACAGAAGGAAAAGAACTACAATAACGAACCCAAAACAATTAAGAAAATGGGAATAGGAACATACATATCAATAATTACCTTAAATGTAAATGGACTAAATGCTCCCACCAAAAGACACAGACTGGCTGAATGGATACAAAAACAAGACCCATATATATGCTGTCTACAAGAGACCCACTTCAGACCTAGAGACACATACAGACTGAAAGTAAGGGGATGGAATAAGATATTCCATGCAAATGGAAACCAAAAGAAAGCTGGAGTAGCAATTCTCATATCAGACAAAATAGACTTTAAAATAAAGACTACTAGAAGAGACAAAGAAGGACACTACATAATGATCAAGGGATCAATCCAAGAAGAAGATATAACAATTGTAAATATTTATGCACCAAACATAGGAGCACCTCAATACATAAGGGAAATATTAACAGCCATAAAAGGAGAAATCGACAGTAACACAATCATAGTAGGGGACTTTAACACCCCACTTTCACCAATGGACAGGTCATCCAAAATGAAAATAAATAAGGAAACACAAGCTTTAAATGATACATTAAACAAGATGGACTTAATTGATATTTATAGGACATTCCATCCAAAAACAACAGAATACACATTTTTCTCAAGTGCTCATGGAACATTCTCCAGGATAGATCATATCTTGGGTCACAAATCAAGCCTTGGTAAATTTAAGAAAATTGAAATTGTATCAAGTATCTTTTCCGACCACAATGCTATGAGACTAGATATCAATTACAGGAAAAGAGCTGTAAAACATACAAACACATGGAGGCTAAACAATACACTACTTAATAACGAAGTGATCACTGAAGAAATCAAAGAGGAAATTTAAAAATACCTAGAAACAAATGACAATGGAGACACGACGACCCAAAACCTATGGGATGCAGCAAAAGCAGTTCTAAGAGGGAAGTTTATGGCAATACAATCCCACCTTAAGAAACAGGAAACATCTCGAATAAACAACCTAACCTTGCACCTAAAGCAATTAGAGAAAGAAGAACAAAAACATCCCAAAGTTAGCAGAAGGAAAGAAATCATAAAAATCAGATCAGAAATAAATGAAAAAGAAATGAAGGAAACGATAGCAAAGATCAATAAAACTAAAAGCTGGTTCTTTGAGAAGATAAACAAAATTGATAAACCATTAGCCAGACTCATCAAGAAAAAAAGGGAGAAGACTCAAATCAATAGAATTAGAAATGAAAAAGGAGAAGTAACAACTGACACAGCAGAAATACAAAAGATCATGAGAGATTACTATAAGCAACTCTATGCCAATAAAATGGACAACCTGGAAGAAATGGACAAATTCTTAGAAATGCACAACCTGCCAAGACTGAATCAGGAAGAAATAGAAAATATGAACAGACCAATCACAAGCACTGAAATTGAAACTGTGATCAAAAATCTTCCAACGAACAAAAGCCCAGGACCAGATGGCTTCACAGGCGAATTCTATCAAGCATTTAGAGAAGAGCTAACACCTATCCTTCTCAAACTCTTCCAAAATATAGCAGAGGGAGGAACACTCCCAAACGCATTCAACGAGGACACCATCACCTTGATACCAAAACCAGACAAGGATGTCACAAAGAAAGAAAACTACAGGCCAATATCACTGATGAACATAGATGCAAAAATCCTCAACAAAATACTAGCAAACAGAATCCAACAGCACATTAAAAGGATCATACACCATGATCAAGTGGGGTTTATTCCAGGAATGCAAGGATTCTTCAATATACGCAAATCAATCAACATGATACACCATATTAACAAATTGAAGGAGAAAAACCATATGATCATCTCAATAGATGCAGAGAAAGCTTTCGACAAAATTCAACACCCATTTATGATAAAAACCCTGCAGAAAGTAGGCATAGAGGGAACTTTCCTCAACATAATAAAGGCCATATATGACAAACCCACAGCCAGCATCGTCCTCAATGGTGAAAAATTGAAACCATTTCCACTAAGATCAGGAACAAGACAAGGTTGCCCACTCTCACCACTCTTATTCAACATAGTTTTGGAAGTTTTAGCCACAGCAATCAGAGAAGAAAAGGAAATAAAAGGAATCCAAATGGGAAAAGAAGAAGTAAAGCTGTCACTGTTTGCAGATGACATGATACTATACATAGAGAATCCTAAAGATGCTACCAGAAAACTACTAGAGCTAATCAATGAATTTGGTAAAGTTGCAGGATACAAAATTAATGCACAGAAATCTCTGGCATTCCTATATACAAATGATGAAAAATCTGAAAGTGAAATCAAGGAAAGACTCCCATTTACCATTGCAACAAAAAGAATAAAATATCTAGGAATAAACCTACCTAAGGAGACAAAAGACCTGTATGCAGAAAATTATAAGACACTGATGAAAGAAATTAAAGATGATACAAATAGATGGAGAGATGTACCATGTTCTTGGATTGGAAGAATCAACATTGTGAAAATGACTCTACTACCCAAAGCAATCTACAGATTCAATGCAATCCCTATCAAACTACCACTGGCATTTTTCACAGAACTAGAACAAAAAATTTCACAATTTGTATGGAAACACAAAAGACCCCAAATAGCCAAAGCAATCTTAGAACGAAAAATGGAGCTGGAGGAATCAGGCTCCCTGACTTCAGACTATACTACAAAGCTACAGTAATCAAGACAGTATGGTACTGGCACAAAAACAGAAAGATAGATCAATGGAACAGGATAGAAAGCCCAGAGATAAACCCACGCACATATGGTCACCTTATCTTTTATAAAGGAGGCAGGAATGTACAGTGGAGAAAGGACAGTCTCTTCAATAAGTGGTGCTGGGAAAACTGGACAGGGACATGTAAAAGTATGAGATTAGATCACTCCCTAACACCATACACAAAAATAAGCTCAAAATGGATTAAAGACCTAAATGTAAGGCCAGACACTATCAAACTCCTAGAGGAAAACATAGGCAGAATACTCTATGACATAAATCACAGCAAGATCCTTTTTGACCCACCTCCTAGAGAAATCTAAATAAAGACAAAAATAAACACATGGGACCTAATGAAACTTCAAAGCTTTTGCACAGCAAAGGAAACCATAATCAAGACCAAAAGACAATCCTCAGAATGGGAGAAAATATTTGCAAATGAAGCAAGTGACAAAGGATTAATCTCCAAAATTTATAAGCAGCCCATGCAGCTCAATAACAAAAAAACAAACAACCCAATCCAAAAATGGGCAGAAGACCTAAATAGACATTTCTCCACAGAAGATATACAGACTGCCAACAGACACATGAAAGGATGCTCAACATCTTTACTCATTAGAGAAATGCAAATCAAAACTACAATGAGATATCTTCTCACACCAGTCAGAATGGCCATCATCAAAAAATCTAGAAACAATAAATGCTGGAGAGGGTGTGGAAAAAAGGGAACACTTGCACTGCTGGTGGGAATGTGAATTGGTACAGCCACTATGGAGAACGGTATGGAGGTTCCTTAAAAAACTACAAATAGAACTACCATATGACCCAGCAATCCCACTACTGGGCATATACCCTGAGAAAACCATAATTCAAAAAGAGACATGTACCAAAATGTTCATAGCAGCCCTATTTACAATAGCCCGGAGATGGAAACAACCTAAGTGTCCATCATCGGATGAATGGGTAAAGAAGATGTGGCACATATATACAATGGAATATTACTCAGCCATAAAAAGAAATGAAATTGAGCTATTTGTAATGAGGTGGATGGACCTAGAGTCTGTCATACAGAGTGAAGTAAGTCAGAAAGAGAAAGACAAATACCGTATGCTGACACATATATATGGAATTTAAGAAAAAAAAATGTCATCAAGAACCTAGGAGTAAGACAGGAATAAAGACACAGACTTACTAGAGCATGGACTTGAGGATATGGGGAGGGGGAAGGGTAAGCTGTGACAAAGTGAAAGAGCGGCATGGACATATATACACTACCAAACGTAAGGTAGATAGCTAGTGGGAAGCAGCCGCATAGCACAGGGAGATCAGCTCGGTTCTTTGTGACTGCCTGGAGGGGTGGGATAGGGAAGGTGGGAGGGAGACGCAAAAGGGAGGGGATATGGGAACATATGTATATGTATAACTGATTAAATTTGTAAAATAAAAAAAATACTAATCAACAACAACAACAACAAAAAAGAATTAAAACAACAATTTACTATCTCTTGAAAAAAAAAAAAAGAAATGTATTACTGATACACGTTATAACATGGATGAAACCTGAAAACATTTTGTCAATCACAAAGACCACATGTTGTGTGATTCTGTTTATACAAAATGTCCAGGAAAATCTACATAGACAGAAAATGGATTAGTAGTTGCTTAGGGCTATGGGGGATAGAGGAATAGGGAGTTGATAGCTAAAGTGCACAGACATCTTTTCATGGCAATGAAAATGTTCTAAAATTGACTGCAGTGATGGTTGTACATATCTGTGAATTTTACACTTTAAATGGATGAATTTTATGATAGTGAATTATATCTTAATAAAAGTGTTAAATCTTTATATACAACATTACACTGATGTATTAGTTTCCTATGGCTGCTGTAACAAATCACAACAAATCTGATGGCTTAAAACAACATAAATTTATTTATTCTCTCATAGTTTTTGAGGCCAGAAGTCTGAAATCAGTTTCACAGGGTAAAGGTGTTGGTAGGGCCTTGTTCTTTCTGGAGGCCTTAAGAGAGAATCTTATTTCTTGCCTTTTCTAGCTTTTAGAGGCTACCTGTGTCCCATAGTTTGTGGCCCCTTTCTCCATCTTCAAAGTGCATCATCTCAATCTCTGTTTCCATCATCACATGGCCTTCTCTCTTGTGAGGACCTGTGTGATTACATTGGACCCACCTGGATAATCCAGGATAATCTCCCCATCTCAACATCCTTAACTTAATCACATCATCAAAGTGCCTTTTGCCATATGAGGTTAAAATTCACAGGTTCCAGGAATTAGAATATGGACATATTTGGGGAAGCCAATTATTCAGTTTACCACAACTGGTAAACTGGAGACAAAATGGACATTGTAAATGTTGGATCTAGAAGTTGAAAAGGAAAAGCACGCACACACAACGTTTTCAACACCTCTGTGACCAAATGTTTAGGTTTTTCTCCCACAACAATTCAGTTCAGTTTTCTGATGAATACTAACTTGGTATTCTGCAATTCAACTCAATTCTGACATTGTCTACCTTGAGTTAGCATCAGATCCCATAGGTTAAGGGCTCAGTCTCACAAGACTGCTTTCCACTTCACATACCAGTCTCAAGTAGTACGTTCCCAGGTTACCCATACTTCTGGCAGACTTGACTACAAATGAGGAATTCCCATGACACCTTCCTTCTATAATTTACTATGACAGCTCATATAACTCACAGAAATACTTACTTATATCTACCAATTTATTATAAAGGGTATGATAAAGGATACAGATGAATAGCCAGATGAAGAGGTACATAACGCAAGGCATATGAGAATGGGTATGGAGTTTCTGTGCCTTCTTTGGGCACACCACCCTCCCAGGACCTCTATGTGTTCTTGTTCACAAAACTAGAAGCTCTCCAAATCCCCTACTTTAGAAATGTTTGCAAAGGCTTCATCACATAGGCATGATCTCAGTCTCTAGCTTCATTCCCCTCCCCAGAGGATGAGAGGTGAAACTAATAGTTCCAAGCTTCTAATCATGGCTTGTTCTTTCTGGTGAACGGCCCTCATCCAGAAGCCTCTAAGAGTTGCCTTGTTAGAACAAAAGATGGTCTTATTGCCTAGGAAATTCCAAGGGGTTTAGGAACTCTATGTCAGGAATCGGGTCAAAGACCAAATATTAGAACAAAAGATGCTCCTAGCACCCCCTCACTTAGGAAATTACAAAGGTTTTAGGAGCTCTGTGCCAGGAACCAAAGGTGAAGACTAAATATATATTTCTTATTATATCAGAATATCACAGAAGTATAAACCCTGAATAGATCGATAATCATTAAAGAAACTGAAACTGAAGAATTATCTCCTTCAAACTCTGGGTCTAGCTGGTTCTACTAGAAAGTCAACTAATGTGACCACTTTTTTTGATATTTCTTTTGTATGAATTGCCACATGGCCTTCTAAAAATCTTTACCAAAGACTCTATCAGGTGTCATTAACTTCCTACACATATTTCCTACTGGACATCTCCACTCTACTAAGATGCCTCACAAACACCTCAAACTCAACATAACCAAGACTAAACTCAGCATCTTTCCCCTCAACTAGTTATTTCATATATGGTTTCTTATCTTTATCAGTATTTGAATATATATTTAAAAAAAACCCTCTGGCTTAAGCCAAAAGACAACATACTAGTTGCCCATAAATGAAAAAGTCCAAGGGATAGTATAGCTTCAGGAATGGCTGCATTCATTACTTAAAGGATATCGTCAGGATTTTGCTTCCCTCTGTGGGCTTTGCCTTACATTGTGTTGGCTCCATTCTCACATAGACGTACCCTTAGTGGGTTCAAGATAACTACAGTAGCTCTGTGAATTTCCATGTCTATGTCTTTTTCAATATGTCCCACAAAAGCTCTGACATTCATGCTGACTGTTAACAGCTGAGTTGCTGTAATGTATCCTGAAATGTGTCTAGAAGAATGAGATACACTGATTGGCTCTGCCTGGATCATGTGCTCCACTCCTGGAAATGGAGGTAGAGTCAATTCCATCCAGGAACATATGGATTGAAATTAAGGAGGGGCCTACTCCCAGTTGAAAATTGGGACATAATTACCAAGAATATATGCTGGTGGCAACAACAACCATTGTCCATCCACTGCAGTGAGTGTTTCCTGTCTTAGTGAATGGTACCATTCACGCGTTCAAGCAAGAAATCTGGGAGTCCATCTTTAGGTTTTCTTTCTCCCGTTTGCTCCACATCCAGCACCCTACTATTACCACAACCTCCTGATTCTCTCCCCATAAATGTCTCTCAGATCTCTCAAGTTGTCTTTATTTTCACTATTACCACTCTAGTTCCAAGCCTCCAACATCTCTCCCCTGCATGCTCTACTGGCATTTTAACTGACCTCCCTGTATCCACTTTTAATTCACTCTAATACACGATCTACACTGGAATTAGAGGGATCTTTAAGAAACTAAAATCTGAACATGACACCCTCCTCTTCTGTCTCTTCAGTGACTCCTTGTTCTTCTCAGAATAAAGTGGCCTTGTGCACCACCCCCTACCCCCTGCCCTGAACTGTATAGTACATTTGACCAAGCCTCCTTAAGTCCTTAAATGTTCCATGTTCTCTCTCCCCTGAAGAAATTTCTCATAATAGGTCTACTTGAAACTCTATTCCTCCACCCTGTCCACTAGCACATGGCAAACCCATACCCATCCTTCAGATCTTGGCTTAGACGTCACTTAGTCCAGAAAAACTTTCCTCATCTCCTTAGTCTGGGTAAGGGGTCCCCCATTAGGCAACTGTGGCACACTACCCCACCCCACCATAGTAGTTTTTGTACTGTATTACAACAACCTGTGTATTTGACTGAATCTTCCACTAAACTGTAAATTCTATAAGAAGAGTAAATATGACTATCTTGTTTGTTGTGGCATCCCCAGAATTTCTAGCACAGTATCAATGTAATAAGTGCTTGATAAATACTTGTTAAAAATAATAGCTAACATTTACTAAGAATTTGCTATATGCCAGCTACTATTTGAAGTGATTTACATGTGTTAATTCATTCAATCCACAAACACTTAATGCAACTCCCAGTTTTTAGATGAGAAAACTGAAGCACAACAGGTTTGAGTGAATTGCGAAGGTTATAGAGCTAAAAATTATAGAACAAGACTTGAACCCAGGAAGTCTGGCTGCAGAATCCAAGTTTTTAACCACTATGCTATATTCTTATGTATATGCAAGCATGCAAAAATGCTGTCCTAGATATTCTGAGGAACACAAAAATGACAAGAGGAGTGGAATAAGAAAGTACATAGATACATAAAATACCCGATGGAGTATTATGTAATACAAGGCTTTCTCTCTTTTAAAACACACAAACAGTAACAAAATCTTTGTTTGGTGAGATGGGATTTGTTCATGGAGAAATATTTCAGTATAAAAATTCCCGAATTCAAAATGTGTTTGTGACTCAATTATACAGTGGCAGTTGATATTTATGTTAAAAATGAAAAACAAAACCAACAAGTTATTCTGGGCACTAAACCATGTTTAAAACTGCTGCATTTATGTTTTTGAAATATTTTTCTATAACTACTAACCTTTCCAACAGGACTAGCTCTTTGACATTTCTTAAGAATTTCCATGCAAGGCCTATGTTTTTCTGCTTTAAAAGAAACAAAGAGATATTATGACTGTCTGGTACTTCAGTCTATAAATAATTAAAATAAAGGAGACTTCACTCAACATGCCCCCAAATTAAGTTAAATCTTAGGAGAACTATTTTATAAGCATATTTAATAACAAAAATTGTTATTATTTAAGCATTACTGTCCGCTTCAAATGCGTTATTTCTCTATTAAAAGAACATTTAATGATTTTTAACTTATTTCATTATAACGCTGTACAAGGTAGTTAATCAAACATATAGAGAATAAGAACACACTTAACATATTCAACTGAAAGAAATGTTGCTGGTGGTATAATTTGTGGGTCTCTGAACCCAGTTTAATGAGCTGTGGTTAAAACAATACACTTTTCAGTGACAAGGAACATCTTCCCAAAGGAACAATGGCCACTTGCTGATGACAATCTAAAATGCTCTTGGTTCTTTCAAGTCTATAGAAGTTTTCTAACAGGTGTAAAATAATAATACTATCTGCTTACATTTGTGGAAAACGATGTTAATAGCCTGTAGCATATTCATGATAAATGTAATGTGAGCAAGCTCGATTTCCTCTCTGAAAACTGGAGAGGTGAATGGATTTAATGATACTTAAATACTATTATTAGAATAGTAAATGTTAGGGGCCTCCCTGGTGGCGCAAGTGGTTGAGAGTCCGCCTGCCGATGCAGGGGATACGGGTTCGTGCCCCGGTCTGGGGGGATCCCATATGCCGCGGAGCGGCTGGGCCCGTGAGCCATGGCCACTGAGCCTGCGCGTCCGGAGCCTGCGCGTCCGGAGCCTGTGCTCCGCAACGGGGGAGGCCACAACAGTGAGAGGCCCGCATACCGCAAAAAAAAAAAAAAAAAAGAATAGTAAATGTTAGGATAGTCTGCAGAGGAAATATATATAATCTCATTCTCTAAGAAGTACTTAAAATTGGTCCAACCACTCAAGAATGAAATAAGGCTTACCTTAGGGATTGAGTTGGATGACCACCTTTGAAGCTGTAATGAATATAGCAAATGATTAAAAACTTATTTACTAGAGTAAACTTCCAATTTGGGCTTATTTATGGAAAAATCAATTTGAAACAGATAAAAGGCTGGACTTCAGGATAATTTGAAATAAAGTGTTAGTATTTTGAAGAAATTTTTAGTAATTTGAAAGAATATATTTAACAAAATTTTAGTGAGTAGAGATTCTGAGAATCAAGATTTAATAAAGAATGTAGCAAGGACCCACAATTTGCTTTTCCATTTTGGAAAAGAGTTTATTCCCAGGTTTAAATGCCCTCTATATTTTTGTTTTAATAACTGTTTCCATAGGAAGCCCTTTGTTCATATGTAGCCCAAAGTTAAACTTTCACTCTATCTTACACAAATGGTTACAAATTTTTAATGAATAGAATTTCTATGCATTACAAAATTACCATGTGACCATTTCAACATATATGAATATAATATCTGCAAAATAACTGGTTCCAAATAGTTCAAGAGTATTACTCTCCAAAACAAAAATGCAAATTCTCAGTAAAAATTATATATTTTCCTAAGGAAAGAAGTAATGGCTGAAAGAGAAAAAGAATGATCAGGAGTAACAACAAAAATTTTAAACATTACTGTCTGAGTGTTAAACTTGGATAATTTATTCATTAACTTTGTTAGCTGAAGAGAAAGTAATTTTGAGTAGTTACTGTAAAAGGTCAGATGGAAAACAAATTTCTTCTGTGTCAATAGGTTAACAAAATGTTACGCTTGCTGACTCTGTATAAAGAGGGCAACTCAGAGAACACTTGACCTGATTAGCTCATCAGCAGCCCATTAGGAGGTTTTTCTTGGAAAAGAAATGGGGAACCCATTTGCACGATTTTTATTACCTTCCATATTTTTGTATGCTATTGTGTAGCAGATGCTTAGCTACTAGTAGGCACTTGATGTGCAATTATTGGAATATCTGAGTTCTGGTTTATAATTTCAGGAATCCTGATGGTTTCTGGGTTCCACGGGAAACGAAAAGGGCAAAATATTTCACACAAATGTTATCTTTGTGACCGACTTCCTTGTGTATATAAAGATGATTCATTTTCCTCTGTACATCCCAAGATACAAGATAAATGGTATAAGTATTTAATGTTTGTGCTTATCAGCCCCAATGAGACTCTGAGCTTCTCAAGAATAAAAACTTTGCACCCCAAGTTCTAACACAGCGTCTAACACATTGTAAGTTCAATAAATGTTTTCTGAATGCATTTTTCTACTGACTGGATATTCACAAGTACTTTCAGAAGGAATTTATTCTTCTTAAAGTGGTATCAACAGGTATATCCACATCTCTATTTTGCTTTAATCTTTCTCATTTATACACATTTCTCTACTTCTTTTAATGAATAAGAATTAATTAGAGGGGCAGAAAACATCTAAACATCCACATTCCTAAGGCTTGCCTTAGGAATTTTCACTTCTGACATCTTTTTTGATCCCAATGACTTCTCATGTTTATATATGCTGTTAAAAATGCTTGTGTACAGGGACTTCCCTGGTGGCACAGTGGTTGGGAAGTGGTTGGCTGCGCGGGAAGATCCCACATGCCTCGGAGCAGCTGGGCCCTTGCACCACAACTACTGAGCCTGCGCTCTAGAGCCCGCAAGCCACAACTACTGAGCCTGCGTGCCACAACTACTGAAGCCCACGTGCCTAGAGCCCATGCTCCGCAACGGGAGAGTCCACCACAATGAGAAGCATGCACACTGCAGCAAGGAGTGGCCTCCACTTGCCACAACGAGAGAGAGCCTACGCAGAGCAAGGGAGACCCAACGCAGCCAAATAAATAAATTTTAAAAAACAAACAAAAGAAAAACAAAAAAAATGCTTGTGTACAAATAAAGGGCTAAGGCTTAAGTAGCTTCTTCCTGATGTTTAGGTTAAAAATAAAAATTGTTTGCATGTTTGAATGCTTCAGTTCAACTACTTTGTCTTTTATTGTATAGTAGATGCTTACATTCATTTCCTTGGCTAATGCTTTTCAAAGGAATTCACCATTTAAATGTTTATTGTTATCTAAGTTTTTTAAATGACTATTAAAATTTTGGAAAATAAATCAAATCACAATGGACCAATACAAAGATTCTCAAAACAAGGAAAGATATAAGTATAGTGATTAATAATAGAGATAAAATCATTTTCATAAAAGATTTATACCAGGAAGTAATAGCCAATAAAACCACCAAAATCATAGATTCTATAAGTATATAAAGAAACATGACTTAAAAATAACTTACTACTGAGACAAAAGAGAAGTGGAAAAATAAAGAAAAGCTATAATGAAGTAAGTAATGTCATATAAATATCTTATACATTACTAGAAGTAGAAATTAAAACAGCAACAATACTGCAGGGGGAAAAAAATCACTTATGAGGTGGATGAGCTTGAGAACTCTGAGGACATCTGCTGATCCAGGTAAGATGGAGCTGCAATTTAGATGACATCAAGGGGTGTGGAGAATATAAGTCAAAGGCCACACTCCACCTGACCTGAGAAACCAAGTAGAAAATAAGCATATTAAAGTGAAACTCTGAAGTAAGTAAATGCACCTTCCTAACCATAACCCACACACAGGGAACTTGAGGAGGGTGGGATTTCATGCTGAGCAAAGTAGAGAGAGAAAAATAGAATAAGAAAAACCTACCTCTTAAAAATGGTAACCACCAGTGAGCTCTTGCATAGACTTTTAGCCTTAACTCATATCAATAGGGTAGTCCAGAAAACCTCAAGCTAATTTAAAATTTAGTTTAAAGTGGTCCTGGACTGTTTATGCCTCTGGGGATCTGACAGAAACAAATGCAAATCCTGACTAGAGGAGACAGCTTCACCCTAAGCCTTAGGGAATCCATACAAATAATATTTCAAGGACAATTGATAGTACATAGTCAAAAATAACCAAGCCCACAAAGAAATATGATACCACGAGTGAGAACAGAAACACAAACAGCCAGCAAAAACAGATCCACAAAACTATCACATATTGGAATAATCTGGCAAAGATTATATAAAAAAATAGGCTTGCAATGTTTGAAGAAATAAGGTCAAGATTGAAAATATCTGAAGGGAAGTAGAAACTATAAAATGTGACCTATAAGATAGGAAAAAAATGAAAATATAATATCTAATTTAAAAAATTAAGTTAGATGTATCTAGCAACAGACTGAATAAAGCAAAAGAGAGAATTACTGAACAGGAAAACAAACCTTAAAAATTCACCCAAAATGCAGCATAGCAAAAAAGAGACATACAGAAAATGTGAAATACAAGTAGAGAGACAAAAGAAAATAGAGAGGGCAAAGATTAATTTGATTGGAGAAGGAGAAAAGAGATATATAACAAAGACAATATTTAAAGAAACAGATGACAATTTTCCAGAGATGATGACAGACACACATTTTTTTTTTTTTTTTTTTGCGGTATGCGGGCCTCTCACTGTTGTGGCCTCTCCCGTTGCAGAGCACAGGCTCCGGACACGCAGGCTCAGCGGCCATGGCTCACGGGCCCAGCCGCTCCGCGGCATATGGGATCCTCCCGGACCGGGGCACGAACCCGTATCCCCTGCATCGGCAGGCGGACTCTCAACCACTGCGCCACCAGGGAGGCCCGACAGACACACATTTTTAAAACTATAATAAACAATAGGTCTGGATAAAAGAGTTGCAACACAAATAATATGAAAGAGATTAATATCTGGAAAAATAAAGAATTCTAACAATCCTATAAGACATTAAAAATTGAGACTGAAAAGGAGTCCAAGAGAAAAATGGGCAAAGGATATGAACAGGCAACTCACATATAAAGAAACCTGAATGGCCAATATACATATAAAAAGATAATCAACTCAGTAGTAATCATCACGATGCAAATTAAAATAATAAGATACTAATTCACACTCACCAAATTAGCAATAACTGTAAAGCTTGAAAAAAACAAGTGTTGAAAAGATTGTGGGGATATCAGTTATTCTCATACACTGCTGATGGAAGCATGAATTAGTACAAGCTACTTCAGAGGAATTTGACAGTATCTATTAAAAGTCAAAATGCTCATACCCTATAACCCCAAAATTCCAATTTGAGGACTCTCTCCTAAGAAAAAAATCATCGTTGAGGCATAAGGAGACAGTTACAAGCATATTAATTGCAATTTTATTCATAATAATGAAAACGTGAAAGAAAAGAACATGTCTATTGATAGAGGAATATGATTGTTTATGCATGTATTTGATGGAACACTATGAAACAGTTGAAAGAAACTAACAAGATCTAAAGGTTTCAACCTCAATAGATCTGAAAAGCATACTGTTGAGTGAAGAAGTAAATAAGTCTCTAGAAGCATAAGCACCAAACTCATAACAGTCTGAGGCTGGGGTTTTGAGGAGAGAAAAACAGGTGAAGGAGTAGAGGCAAAGGGATTTACTGTTTCCAAAAGTGAATGTATTCATATTTTGTTGTGTAATTAAAAATTAAATTTTTAAAAAGTTTAAGAATGATTAAAAATTAGGAGGCATGACAACGGGAAGTATTCTTGCAAGAGTTTTCAACAATTGTTAAATTTAAATTCAAAGTGCCATCTTTTGCAATGTCATATAGCTTAAGTTCATTATTTGTTATCAGTTAAAGTACATTAATCTGTGCCCAAGGTCTTTGATTCAGCCTTGATTACAATAATAGTTGTAATGATAGCAATGTGTTTCAATGTTATTTAATGAGAAACTTGGAGTTGTTAACATAAGTGCTTTTAAGAATGCAAAGCATTGAGCTCGCCATTACCCTTTGTTTTAGCTAGGTAATGAAGGAGTTTAGAGAATATTTATATACCAGTTACCATAAAATTTAAATTAAAGCTATACTTATTCTGTATCATGTTATCTTAAAGTGGAATTTCTGCCTAAGTTTACAGAGTAAGACAGCTTTCCTATAATATTCAAAGGTTTGTTTTTAATAATTTCAAGGACTGCTGATTTGTAAAATGTTGAGAATATAAATTCTTGTTATAGGAAACTACATTCTTTACAATGTTGGCCCTAGAGAATTGTCTTTGTTCACATAAAACTGTAAACCATGTTTGTCATAGTTTGCATTTGCTCACTAAGTTTACAATAGTTAAGCACTCCCTCTGACCTTCTCCCAACTCCAATCTTGTTACAGTTAACTAAACCAGACTGGATGGCTTCTTTTGAAGAATGAAAAAATATAGTTAAGACTTTCTTTCTTGCAGAATTTATTTTTGTGATTAAATAAAACAACTGATTCAAACATTACTTTGAAGGCACAAAGCAGAACCTTATTCCGTTGCACACGATTCATCAGGAACATAATTTAATGTAAAAGTTATAAATGGAATATCAGGATGGCAATTAACAGCCTGCTTTTCTCTTTACAACAGTAAGATTTAAACATAAAAATAAAAATAAACAAAATACTAGGGAAAGCATGAGGTTTAAAAAGAAACTCTCTTGAGTAGGAAAGGTCTGACTAAAACCATAAAAAAAAGATTGATGAATTCAACTATATATGAATAAAAAGTCTAAATTGTCTAAAGAAATAAACAACACAAAGTACAAACAATAAACTGAAAGGAAACATTCACAATACAAATTACAAAGGGTTAATTTCATATAATGTATAAAGAATACAAAAAAATCAATGAGAAGAGTGAGCAAAGGTCATAAACAGATAACACAAAAAGGAGTACAAAAGAAAATAAAAATTAATTTTTTAATAAAAAGAAAAACTACAGTGAGATACTAATTTTCATTTATCAGATGGGAAAAAAAAATTATGTTCGATAATAAGAGGAATCAGGCACTCATACATTGAGGTGGGAATTTTACTTGGTATAATCCCTATGAGAGCCACTGAGGAATGTCAAAATTTTAAGTGCACATAATTGTCATTCCTATATTGTCTTCTAGAATTAGTAGTCAGGTATATTCAAATAATGTGCAAAGAAGTATGCACAAACAATTCATTGTAGCACTACTCATAATAACAAAAATCTGGAAACAAGCTAAATTCCCATCAGTAGAGATTGCTTAAACAAATCATGGAGCATCTCTAGAATGGAATGTCAAACACAGCTATGGAATAATATCCAAGACATCTTGTTATATGGATAAGGCAAGGTACAGAGCTGTGTGTAAAATATGACTGTGAGTCTGTTTTTAGATTATATATACATATGAGACTATGTACACATGATGTCACAGGAAACAAAAAAACAGATAGCAGTGGTAGGACTGAGGGGCAAGGGGAGGAGGGAGACTTATTTTTCATTGTATACTAGCTGATGACTTTTGAATTTTTTATCAAGTACACATATTACCTGCTTTAAAAATTAATTAATTAAAATTGGAGGGGTGGGGAAAGAATATGTAAGTACATGTAAATGCTTGATAAATTGGACAATTTGGGTACAATATAATTTTCTAGAAGGATTAACTAAAGAATAGCCAAGAGTCAAAAGACCTGTATGCAGAAAATTACAAGACACTGATGAAAGAAATTAAAGATGATACAAACAGATGGAGAGATATACCGTGTTCTTGGATTGAAAGAATCAATATTGTATAAATGACTGTACTACCCAAAGCAATCTACAGATTCAATGCAATCCCTATCAAATTACCAATGGCATATTTTACGGAACTAGAACAAATCATCTTAAAATTTGTATGGGGACACAAAAGACCCCGAATAGCCAAAGCAGTCTTGAGGGGAAAAAACGGAGCTGGAGGAATCAGGCTTCCTGACTTCAGACTATACTACAAAGCTACAGTAATCAAGACAGTATGGTACTGGCACAAAAACAGAAAGATAGATCAATGGAATAGGATAGAAAGCCCAGAGATAAACCCACACACATATGGTCACCTTATCTTTGATAAAGGAAGCAAGGATATACAGTGGAGAAAGGACAGCCTCTTCAATAAGTGGTGCTGTGAAAACTGGACAGGTACATGTAAAAGTATGAAATTAGAACACTCCCTAACACCATACACAAAAATAAGCTCAAAATGGATTAAAGACCTAAATGTAAGGCCAGAAACTATCAAACTCTTAGAGGAAAACATAGGCAGAACACTCTATGACATAAATCACAGCCAGATCCTTTCTGACCCACCTCCTAGAGAAATGGAAATAAAAACAAAAATAAACAAATGGGACCTAATGAAACTTAAAAGCTTTTGCACAACAAAGGAAACCATAAACAAGACCAAAAGACAACCCTCAGAATGGGAGAAAATATTTGCAAATGAAGCAACAGACAAAGGATTAATCTCTAAAATATATAAACAGCTCATGCATCTCAATATTAAAGAAACAAAAAACACAATCCAAAAATGGGCAGAAGACCTAAATAGATATTTCTACAAAGAAGATATACAGACTGCCAACAAACACATGAAAGAATGCTCAACATCATTAATCATTAGAGAAATGCAAATCAAAACTACAATGAGATATCATCTCACATCAGTCAGAATGGCCATCATCAAAAAATCTACAAACAATAAATGCTGGAGAGGGTGTGGAGAAAAGGGAACATTCTTGCACTGCTGGTGGAAATGTAAATTGATACAGCCACTATGGAGAACAGTATGGAGGTTCCTTAAAAAACTACAAATAGAACTACCATATGACCCAGCAATCCCACTACTGGGCATATACCCTGAGAAAACCATAATTCAAAAAGAGTCATGTACCAAAATGTTCATTGCAGCTCTATTTACAATAGTCCAGAGATGGAAACGACCTAAGTGTCCATCATTGGATGAATGGATAAAGAAGATGTGGCACATATATACAATGGAATATTACTCAGCCATAAAAAGAAACGAAATTGAGCCATCTGTAATGCGGTGGATAGACCTAGAGTCTGTCATACAGAATGAAGAAAGTCAGAAAGAGAAAGACAAATACCGTATGCTAACACATATATATGGAATTTAAGGAAAAAAATGTCATGAAGAACCTAGGGGTAAGACAGGAATAAAGACAAAGACCTGTTAGAGAATGGACTTGAGGATATGGGGACGGGGAAGGGTAAGCTGTGACAAAGTGAGAGAGAGGCATGGACATATATACACTACCAAACGTAAGGTAGATAGCTAGTGGGAAGCAGCCGCATAGCACAGGGAGATCAGCTCGGTGCTTTGTGACTGCCTGGAGGGGTGGGATAGGGAGGGTGGGAGGGAGGGAGACACAAGAGGGAAGAGATATGGGAACATATGTATACGTATAACTGATTCACTTTGTTATAAAGCAGAAACTAACACACCATTGTAAAGCAATTATACTCCAATAAAGATGTAAAAAAAAAAAAAAGAATAGCCAAAACCCAGAAACTTTAGGGACATCTAGATAGGGTACATCTGGATAAATAAGAATACATAAATTCATCAGGATAGCAGTATAATTTTATAAATCTGGAATTGCAGCTACATTTCTCTTCTGTTTAGTTGTATTTAAACTCTGGGGAGTTTACAAAGTACCAAGATATCGGTGGGGGAGGGAACAGAGAAGATCTAGTGATGGAATCACCTCTCTACACAGATATCCACTGAGACATCCACTACCCCAACTGATGTTCAATCATCTCCATACAGCTTAGTAAGAAGTTATCCTCATTCCTATCTAAATGGCCACTTCAGGATCTGCAGTTCCCTCTGCTTTTTCCATGCCATGCTTACAATACAACAGTCTTCTTTTTTCTCCTGCTTTCATGCCATGCCAAGAAATATGACTCTCTGTGAGACTGGCATGGCTCTATCTTCTTGCATACCAAGGGCAGAATGTCCAAGTCACCTTAGTCATCCTGTCCCCAAGAACCTCTAAAGTCTGACACCTCCCCAACTGTTAGCCTGGAGAATAGGGAGCAGGGGCCTTCTATCCAGGACCCTCTAGATGCTCTACTTTCATCAGCTCTCCTGCATATAATCTCTCGCCTCTCAGCTCTGGGGAATCTTCCTCTTGTCTGGTACAACAAGAAGAAGCCATGTTCTTTCTCAATGTTTCTCAGAAATATTTTTTCTATACCCTGGATCTTCTAACTTCACCTAAGGTTTAGTCTTTCAGAACACATAGTTTTTTCTACCATGTTACATCACTTACCTGTGGAAAGGGTCTCAGAGCTGACTTTCCTCTTGGTAGTAGAGATTCTAAGAAGAGAAAAAGAACAAAGGTTAGTAGTTCAATATTGACTATTAAGCCACCCCCAAAACAATGGGAGACAAAGTGGTTAGGATGGGGACTTGAACCAAAGCAGTCTGGCTCTAAGGCTTCACACTATGCATGCATTTTTAAAGTGCCAATAGCCTTTCAAAGCCCCATTGCCTTTAGCATTCTTATTAATCCATGAAATCTGAATGTGTAGCACCTCATACTTAAAGTATTCTGTTCTCATGACCATTCCAGTTTCTGCTCCTTCTTTCTACAGGGAGGCAGCAAAACATAGTGTTTACACCGTGGACCCTGTAATCTGATACCTATATTCAAATTCTGATCTTCCACTTTTCAGCTATGTGACCATGGGTAAGCTACTCAACCTCTCTATGTATCAGTTTCCTCATTAGTAAAATGGAAATAATAAGAGTACATACCTCATAGGATTGTTGCAAGGATTTGACAGGTTCCTAAGTGAGTGCCTGCTACATACTACAGGCTCAGTAAGTGTTAGCCACTATTGCTATTAGTAATAACAGCAGTGGTGTTATATATTATCATTATTATTACAGTCTGCACATGTCTACTCAGAAAATACCACTGGTTGTCCACTGCTCCTGCTATAGTCTATTAGAGCAAATTTTCATCTTCAAATGGACTTAGAAGTACTATTTGATGGACAACAGGGAAGTCAGTTGGAGATAAAGACTAATCCCCTGGGTGGTTTTAGAAAACAGATATAGAAGGCAGAATGTAAAAGACACTCTCTTACTTACTTTTACCCCCGGTCAGTGGAAGTTCCCTGTCTCCAAGGTAAATGACACAGTGGGAATGGGTAGAAATATGCTACCATTTACCAGCTCAATCCCACATTCTTCCTTAGGGCTCTTTCTACAATTTGATTACTAGAAATTCCTCCTGGTATAGGCCAGATCTTTGGCCAATATGTCTGGGGTTTAGTGCTACTATAACCTCATATTTCTTCTGATGTCTTTATTAATATTTTAAAGGGGAGCTGGGAGATTGTTCTTCCCCACCCTCCAGTTAGGAGGTTTTATAGGGGGGCAATAGTTATAACCTGAAATTTTTCACTAACGAATTAGACACCTATGAAATTAGTTACCACTCAACATTTCTTCCCACATGTTACGCTAACATCTGCCAACACGGCAATTCAGCCTTCTCAACATTTGACAACACAAAGCAAACAGATTGAAAAGGGAAATTTAGGTCTTGCAAAATGAAAAAGGATAGATATTCACCTCAAAGAGAATAATTTGAATATAAAATATGAAACAAGCCTGTCAGGAAAAGTGGTAAAGCCTTTGAAAATGTTTGCCAAAAAATGACTCTATATGATTGCACTAAGAAAAAAAATAAAAAACGTGAAGAGAAATATGTCATATCCTACCAACATAATATTTGTCAGAAAATGTATGCCAAAATACAAGTACTAGATCCATTCCTTGTTTTAAATCAATGCATAGTAATAAGCTAAATTTTATAATGTGAAATAAAATAGTTTTAATGATTTTATTTCTTTTTCAAGCTTACGCCCTAATTAAATCTTCTTTCACTATTTATCTTAAAAATTTTGTCACTATTTAAAATAGACTCCTCTTAAAAGTAGGGTTTTTCTAGTACCCATTTTGTACTGATCATGGGGAGTTACTGCGTAACAAATGTGGAATCCGAGGGCTTTCAAACGCAAACTAAGTCCCTATTCCTTGTTCTCATTTGAGAATCTCACACAAAATGAAAAGTCTTCACTATTTTTCCAAACCTCAAAAAACATTGCACATAGAGAATTAGGTACACTGTGTTCAACTTTTGAACAATGTGTTCAATTTTAAATTAAAAGGATAGCCTCAAAGTCATAATGTTTGGAAGAAACACTAGACCAAACGTTGTAAAGCTACTTTCCATTAAAATGATTGTTACTATATATATCTCAATTATACATATCTGAAATGTATATGTTTAGAAAACTCAACATAGATTACAGGATTAGGGTTCACTATGGTTTTCTGGATGGATCTAAGCCTACAGCAGAAATGAAGTTTCTTTCTTCCCTACACACTATCTCCATTAACACGAAAAAAGAAACTAAACAAATCCAGACTAGTTGCTTTGATTAAAACCATAAATTCAGAGTATGCTTTGCAGGCTAACTCTGTTGGGCTAACTATACCTCTGGGGGCCAGACATCATACCACGTGTCTCTGATTCAGATCTTTCCTTGTGGTTGACAAAGAAAAAGGTTCAACATAGAAACAAAAATGGGCTCAACCTTTCTCAAGTCCTGAAGAAAAGCAGGGCAAATTTATTCTTACAGCAAGTCACTTTTTAGATCTGAAAACAACCAGACTCCATGGTTTCTGGCCTAGTTCACTATTCTCAGGTTTCACCATCTAGAATCAAATATCTTTGCCAAAAACACCTTCTTCAATACCGATTAAACTAAAGCAGTATAGCAGAGAAGGAACTGAGACCGGTTCCAATATTATTGTCTAAAAATTCATGACTAATATGGTAGAGGGTCATGAGTGAGACTAGAATAAAGAATCTAAGACAAACATGTTCAACCTGGGGTCCAAGGGTAGAATGAGAAGTTTGTAATCATGGGTGGGAGAAAAAAATATCTTTTCTTTTTCACTAGACTCTATCTTGACATTTCCTTCAAGTATAAATACAAGCAACACATCACAGGAACATTAGCTGCATCTGCAACTTTGTTACCAATAAAAATCACAAATATTTTATATCACATTATATTTACTACAGATACCTAAAAATATCATTTACATTTATCACTATTTCAAAACTATGGTAGCAGCTAACTTGTTACTAGAATTGCATGTGATGACTGTCTTCCTGCTCACAGATGCTCAGCATGAAACATGAATAACTAACTATTGAGCAACTCTGCAGTTCACAGTAATTCAGCCACCATATTTTCCAAATGTTTTCCCATGAAAGCCACATGTTTTCACATAGGAGAGCCAGATCCATGTTGCTTTTCTGTATTCCCTATCTATAATTATTGGCCAATCACTGAAAGAGATGAATCAGGTACTACACCAGAGTTTAATGTTCTCATTTAAGCTAAGCAACAAAAGCCTTTATACTAATACTGTCTTTTTTTTTTTTTGCGATAGGCGGGCCTCTCACTGTTGTGGCCTCTCCTGTTGCGGAGCACAGGCTCCGGACGCGCAGGCTCAGCGGCCATGGCTCATGGGCCCAGCCGCTCCGTGGCATGTGGGATTTTCCCGGACCGGGGCATGAACCCGTATCCCCTGCATCGGCAGGCGGACTCCCAACCACTGCGCCACCAGGGAAGCCCCTAATACTGTCTTTAATAAATAAAAATTAACTTTAACTTAGCTATATTTTAAATGCATTGTTTTATAATTTCATGTGTTAATAAAGTACCTATACATTGATGCCATGAATTTAATACTTTGATAACTGTATATAATTATCATGTTCTCTTTGTAATGCAGTGTATCTTATTTTATTCATTTAAATTCCACCAGATGGCAAAGAGGCCCATTGGTACTAAAAAGGTCAAGAGATGTTGACTAACAGATCAAGGCCAAATCTGCTTTTCTCAAGGAAATTTGGGTCAACAAATACAATCAATTCGTATGATATAGGCCAAAAATGTTTTTTTCATTGAAATTTTATAGAGAATCATCCTCTCCTATACTTCAAGTACAAGCACTAAACTTTTAAATCTGGTAGGTAATTGCTAATAAGCTTTTTCTTTGTTATCACTGCAATCACTATGAACCAAGGTTGGAATCCTAGAGAATATCTCATTTAAACCCCCTTCTCTAAACATCACCCAACATATTATATAGAATTGCAGCCACCAAATTACTTTATCAATATAGAAATATAGGAAATCCCTGTCCATCCATCCTCAGTCATGCTCAGTATCAGACAGTTTCATTCAATGCTGCCGATACCACCAGGCCTCATGTTAAATCATAGATCCTAAAAGAGATAGTAAACAGCAGGAAGAATTTTTGAGGCTCAGTTTAGAATGGAGTGAATCAAAGAAGAATTCATTGGTATTCTGTTTACAGGACTGTTTTCCCATCTAAGGTCATTTACTGGTTTTTCCCCCACAATGCAATGCACGTGTTCCTTTTACTCAGTAAAAGCCTTTCCCTCATTCACCTCTGATAAATGCTCCTGAACTCTTTTCATGCCACTTCCTGCCCTACCTCTCAATAAACCTTACATTGTGACTTTAAAAGTCTTCAATTTACTGTGACAAATTTTCCCATTTTTACAAATTTTTTTCTTCATTTCTTCTTTGTGCTTCTTCATCTACTCAGTAGTCTCTCTAAACCACACCCTGTTTCACTTGTTCATTCCACTACATATATTGACTGCATAAAATGTGCCTCAAGGGATTTACAGTCAGGGGAGAAATATAAAACAAAAATTATTTGGCAAAACACTGTGATGGGTGCTATAACACAGGATTATTTAAAGTGCTATGGAAATATAGAGAACGTACAGATTGGCTCTATTAGGGAAGGTCAGTCAGATTTGGTTCACAGGGAAGGTAATCTCAGAGATAGGTCTCAAAGAAAATGGCTTGAAAACACAGAACATACACTATAATCAGTGATATAATAGGAGAAATACTTTCTGTGTAAAAAGACATGTCTGAGGTTGAAAGGGCTCTGAAATCAGAGAGAGAGGAAGGTAGTTCTATATAAGAATAAAACTCAAGCTAGGCAAAATAACGTTGAACAGAGAAGACAGAACTTGATGTTAATCTTGCCTCACTCCTCCTGAAACCTCACTAAAATGGGATTAAAGGAGTTTAAGATAAAAAACTCACAGATATAGAGAATAGCAAAGGAGATGAAAGCAACATAAATTTGGAAACAAGAAAGCAGATGGACAAGAAGAACTGACTAGCAGACCAGAGAAAACTGAAACCAAACTGCCCATGAAGGAAGCCCAGAACTAAAATAATTTGGGCTGCAGAATCCAAGAGAGTCTTAGTAACTGGATTCCTCAGTTATCCCAGAAAGTGAATGTATTGGTGGAGCTAAATATGGGTGAACTGATTGAAAAGTCAGAACAAGAAGCAGTAGGATTCCTGGGCCACCAGCTCACTCCACCAGCTGAATGACTATTTTTCCCCAACCTTGGCAGAAGTTTGAAGGCTTTCTTCTCTTACATACTGAAATAGACCCTGGACTTAGGAACACCAGGCTCATTGAGAATTAAGGTAAGCTATGCTACTAAAAGAAAATAAAAAAGGGAAAATAATGGAAAGAACATACTGAACAGTGATATGTGGGAGCTCCCATTCGTAACTTGGTTCCCAGAATACTGGTAGCCAAGATTTTACAACTGTCTGGTAGTGAATGAAAGAATTTTGCTCTGGAAAAATTGACCCACTGGGGGAAAAATATCATATATCTATACATGATTTTTGATTCTCCCAAAGAAATAGCCCTTTTCTATCACGCAACCATGAAGCACACCATTTAAAACCTACACACAAACACACAGATACAGAGCCTCTTAGCTCTTAAGTATGATGGGACTACCAAGCTCAACAGACATTTGCGGAAAGACTATAACAGTTAAGGGAAAAACAAAAGCAAACCAAAAGGCAGATGGAGAAATTTGGAGGAAAAGGTTCAATAGTGGAAACAGAAGAAAACTTCAAAAATAAATTAATATCTTCCATAAGGTAAGATGTTATAACCATAAACAAAAACAAGATGATAGAAAAAAATTCTTAGAAATTAAAAATATGATAGGACAAATGAAAAATTCAGTAGGATATTCTTGAAGAAATCTTCTAGGAAGGACGCCACAAGGCTTTTTGCAATGTTTTCAATTTAGCCTTTCTTCTGCTCAAGCAGACTTTTAAATGTAAAAGGTCCTATTCCATCTTGTGTGCATATCTCATAATCAATACATTAGAAGACAATTCTATATTCATACTTCTTGTATAACATATAGTTTGTTTTTGACAGAAGAGTGATGAAAGTGGACCACCATATTTCTGCTTTCAGCAAGGATTTCTTTTATATTATACTATGTTATAATTACTTTATTTTCACCCAAATGAAGGGAGTAAACAAAACTTTGTACATTTGTGATTCCTAAAAAATTCACAGCGCTTGTCGTGTTTTCTCCTTTGAAACAACCTAAGATAAACGAAGTGGATAATTTTCAGGAAAATATAAATTGTTAAAACTAATCCAAGAATACATAAAATAAAAATCTTAATAAAGCAATAATAATACAATAAACTGGAAAAGATGACCAGATACTCAGTGATATGCTGACCTCTTGAGAGTGGATGAATGTATGTCTTCCCAACTCTGTGTTCAGTGACATTACATTAGTAGCTTGAAATATCCCATGATGGGAGTATTTTCATCACAGAAATTGGCAAAGGCTACAAATCAGGGCTTTTTCTTTTCAGAGATCCAGTTATTGAACATTTACCAGAACATGCCTGGAATTATCCCTCCAACAGTTCAGGTCCAGTGGATTCCAAGAAAAGTTCTGTCAAGCATTCAAAGACAAATAACTACTGTATTATATTCCTTATTATTTATATTTACATTCTTTTCCACATAATCTTTATATTCTTAATTTTATAAGGTCTCCATACTCTCTATCTCCAATACCCCCTCCCCCTATTCTGATTTGAATTCACTCCAGTTAGGTTTTCATCCCCACCACTCCACTGGAACTGCTGGTGTCAAGGTCATTATGACACCAGTGTTTGATAAATCCAATGATCAGTTCACATTCTTATCTTACTTAACTAATCAGCACAAGCTGACACAGTCAATCATTACCTCTTCCTTGAAACATCTTCACTTGGCTTCTAGGTCATCAAATAATACTAGTTTTGCTCCTATCCACTTGATGTTTCTGAATTTGTTGATCCTTCCTCATCTCCCTGATATTTTAAAATTGCCCAAAGCCTCAGTCCTTATATTTCCTCTCAATCTATACCAACTCTTTAGGAGATCTCATCCACTTCAAAACTTTATATATATTATTTATGCTAATGAATACCAAATTTATGTCTCCAGCATGGACCTCATCCTTGAACTCCAATTTCATGTATTCAACAGCCTACCACTTTGTTATCTGGTTACCTTATAGACATCTCAAATTTGACACGTTTAGACATATAGTTCTCACTATGATGAAGTAATTAGTATCATATCAATATTTATCCTCCCACAATAAACAATGCAAAAATTGAACACAAATAATTATGCAACATATTCAAATAGTGAATCATTATGTTGTACACCTGCAATTAATATGTCAATTGTACTTCAATAAAAAAATTGAACAAAAATAAGTGAAGAAACTGCTTTAGGCATTAGACAAAACAATACAAGTGTTGTTCTTGAGAGAGCAAAAATGCATGAGGTGAACATTATATCTCTCTGGCTTTCTGCCTAGGAGCACTTTATCAATACAAATAGCAGCACAGAGAATGGATCACAAATAGAGAGGAGAAATCTTGACACGCAGACAGCAAAGTGAAATTTGTGAGCAAAGGCACCAAAGAAGAGAGAGCTATATAGACTAGCCCCTTATATCTGCATAGAGATCCCTTTTAGTCTCTGGGTGAATACTAAGTTGTGCATGCACAGAGCAAGACTCCAAAGGGTCTTATAGGAAACAGCTACTTCAGGGCCATGAGATTAATGCAGATTCCAAAGCTCTTACAATGCTGAGAGATGTTCCTATTTTCACAAGCCAAATGAAGAGACTTGCCTGAATACCCCAGGCATTTAGTTGCAACCCTAGAATGGACAGATGTTAAGTGAAGGCTTATTCTATCACTAGATTAAGGACTATTCTAGACTCTCACAAAGAAAGCTTAAAATCAAGTAGGATCAAGCTGATTGAGTAAATTTCCTGTCAGCCAAAACAAACCTCAACACTGTTTAATGGAAGACATAATCTCAAACATACTCTTGCCAGATTTTCAACAATTTTGCATCATAAATGTCTAGCATACAACAAAAAATTACCAAACTGATGAAGAAGCAGGAAAAACTTATTAAAACCCAAAACCAGGAAGAAAAAGTCAGTAGAAACCCAGAGACTGCACTAATGTTGGAATTAAATGACAAAGACTTTACCATAGCGATAGTTGACCCTTGAACAACACGGATTTGAACTGCATGAGTCCACCTATACACAAACTTTTTCAATAAATATACAGTCGGCCTTCACACCCGTCTGTTCTGCATCCACGGATTCAACCAACTGTGCATCATGTACTATGCTTACAATCTGCAGTTGGTTGAATCCGTGGATACAAAATTTGCAGATACAGAGGGCTTACTATAGGACTTGAGCATCTGTGGATTTTGGTATCTACAGTGGAACCAATCCCCAGTGGATGCCAAGGGAATGCTGTATTATAAACATGTTCAAGTGCTTAGTGAATAGATGCAGAATCTAAAAAGAGAAATAAAAATTAGGGAGAAGAAAGGAATGGACATTCTAGAACTCAAAAAAATGTATCTGAAATGAAAAATTCACTGCATAGGCTTAACCACAGACTATTCATTGCAGGGGAAAGATTAGTTTTGGAGATTAGACAAAAGAAACTATATCTAAACCAAAGCTCACAAAAAAGAAAATAAGACTAAAAAAATGAATACAGCCTCAGTGGCCTGTGGAATGATATCAAGTTATCTAACAAATATGTAATTGGAATTCTAGAAGGAAAGGGAAAAGATATTGGAGAAAAAAAAATTAAAGAAACAATGGCCACAAATTCTTCAAGAAGCTCAACTAACTCTAGCCTGATAAACCTAAGAAAAACCACACCTAGGCACATCACAGTCAAATTGCTGAAAACTAAAAAGTAAGTGAAAATATATAAAGGGACTAGAGAAAAAAGGTACATTACATACCGATGAACAAGAATGATTGCTCACTTCTCATTAGAAATAGTGCAACCAAGGACTTCCCTGGTGGCTCAGTGGTTAAGAATCTGCCTACCAATGCAAGGGATACGGGTTTGAGCCCTAGTCCGGGAAGATCCCACATGCCACGTAGCAGCTAAGCCTGTGCACCATAACTAGTGAGCCTGTGCTCTAGAGCCTGAAAGCCACAACTACTGAGACCATGTGCCACAGCTACTGAAGCTCACGTGCCTAGAGCCTGTGCTCTGCAACAAAGAGAAGTCACCGCAATGAGAAGCCCACACACCACAACGACGAGTAGCCCCCGCTCTCCGCAACTAGAGAAAGCCCATGTGCAGCAATGAAGACCCAACGGAGCCAAAAAATAATTAGTTAAACAAAGAAATAGTGGGCTTCCCTGGTGGCGCAGTGGTTGAGAGTCCGCCTGCTGATGCAGGGGACACAGGTTCGTGCTCCGGTCTGGGAAGATCCCACATGCCGCAGAGCAGCTGGGCCCGTGAGCCATGGCCACTGAGCCTGCGCATCCGGAGCCTATGCTCGGCAACGGGAGAGGCCACAACAGTGAGAGGCCCGTGTACCGCAAAAAAAAAAAAAAAAAAAAAAAGAAATAGTGCAACCAGGTAACAATGAAATGACACCTATAAAGCACTGAAACGAAAACATCATTGACCTAGAATCCTACATCCAGAAAAATTATGCTTTGAAATTGGAGGCAAAATAAAGACATAATCAAATAAAATCTGACAAAATTCATAAATGGTAGACCTGCACATCAGGCTTGAGGAAAATATCAGACAGAAATTTAGATCTGTGAGGAATGAAGAGTGCCAAAAAATATATGGGTAAATATAAATGACTTTCTAATTTCTCAATTTCTCTAAATATTTGACTATTTAAAGCAAAGATAATAGTTTCCTGTGGGGTTTATAAGATATGTAGAACAATTCATCAGGGAGACATAATTTAAAATGTGTATGCAACCAACAGCAAAATTTCAAAAGAAATGAAGCAAAAACTAGCAAAACAAAATGAAGGAATGTGTAAGTTTACACTCACAGTTTAAGATATTAGCCCTCTTCTCAGTTATCAATAGAGTAAAAAAAAAAAAAAAGAAAAGAAAAGAAAGAAGCTGGTATTATTAGAAAAAGATTTGAACAATACTGTGACAAGTTTTATTTTCCAAAAACGTCCTCAGCAGTATTTACAGCCTCACATGCTCTTCCAGAACCTAGTCACACCCCCATCAAGAGTTGGTGTCTATTGCCTCTCTTCTTGACTGGATAGACAGCATTCTGTGACTGCCACTACAAATAGAACATGGCAAAAGTAAGCTGTATGACTTCCAAGGCTAAGTCAAAAAAGGCAATATACCTTCTACCTGGTTTTCTCCCTCTCTCATAATGTGCAACTTGAGCGCTTTAAACCAACAGCTCCCCTGAGCCACCATGCTGCAGAGGCCACATAATGAGACCACATTAAAATAGAGATGCCTAAGTAGCTTAAGATGATTCCAGCTTCCAGCTTCCAATCCAGCTCCAACTAGCTGATGCTGAGTGGAACCTACCTTTGAGATGTCCGAGCTGATGCTGGGTGGGACATAGTAAACTGTTCCCACTAAGCCTTGCTGAAACAGCAGAATTTGAGTCAAGTAAATGTTGTTGTTTTAAGCCACTAAATATGGGGGACATATGTTGCATAGCCATAGAAAACTGAAACATCTTTACCAGCCAGCATGATCTGACATTTATAGAACACCATACCCAAACAACTACAGAATATTTTAAGTACTCATGGTACATTCATCAGTATAGATCATATATTGGGCATAAACAAGTATCAATGAGTTTAGAAGGATTAAGTCATACTAAATCAAAAATTAATAAAGGGGGAATTCCCTGGTGGTCCAATGGTTGGGACTCTGTGATTTCACTGCCGTTATGAAAGTCATAACGAGGATAATACCTCATGACTAAGAGGGTTTTATCCCAGGAATGCAAGGTTAGTTGCATTGAAAAATAAACCAATACAATTCACCACATTAACAGAATAAAATGATTTCCTCAATAATTTCCTCGATAGAAGCAGAAAAAGCATTTGACAAAATTAACACTTTCTTGATAAAAAACTCTCAGCAAAATTGTAATAAGAGGAAACTCCTTAAACTTATTTCCTTATATTTCCCCTATATTGGCAAGTCTCCCGACTTTAGCCCTTATACTCCTAGAGTCTATTCTCAACAGAGCAACAAAGTTATCTTGTTAAAATACAATTAGATTAATTTAACTCTTTTGCCCAAAACACTCTGTGGCTCCAAATTTTGCTTCTGCATTTTGCTTGAATTAAAAAGATATTAACTTAGTTATGTATATCATAGTCTCTAAAACAAGCACTAAAAAAATACAAAGAGATATAGCAAGTCAACAAATTAAAATGGATTACCAAGAAAAAAAGAAGGTAGGAAAAGGAAAAAGGAACAAAACTAGAGAGGACAAGCAAAAAAACAAATAATATAAAGGAGACTTAAATAAAACCAATAGTTACATTAATGATAAATGATTTACATACCAATTAAAAGACAGTGATTGTTAAATGGGAAAATCAAAATATTTTTAATAGACCCAATTACTCGTTCTCTACCAAAAAAAAAAAAAAAGTCACTTTAACAGTAAAATAGAAGCATTCTTATTATAATCAAGAACAAGTAAAATATGCCTGCCAATTTTGGAACAGTTTGCCAATGCAATTGGGAAAGAAAGCAAATTTAAAAGTACGAATATTGGAAAGAGGAAGAAAAAGTAACATTACTTACAGATGACATCATTGGGTAGGTATAAAACTCAACAAAATAATCTGAAAAGCAACTAGGATTTATAAGAAAGATTAGTAGAGCAGTAATTACAAAATAAATAAAACTCAATATTTTCCTACATTCCAGCAGCAATAAATTAGAAAATAAATTGAGTTCCTAATAGCAAAACACATATCACCTAAGAGTTAAACTCAAGAGAAATGTGCAGAATCTCTGAATAAAACCACAATATTGTTATTGAAGAACATAAAAGAAAGCTTGTCTAAATGGAGAACTATATCATGTTACTGGCTCAGAAGACTTAATATTATCAAGATGTCAATTCTTCCCAAATAAATAAATAAACTCAGTGCAATCCCAGTGGGTTTGAGGATTTATTTTTGGAAACGCAACAAATGATTCTGAAGTTCATCTGGAAGAATAGTAGATGAAACTAAGTGGGAGATTTCAGAAATTATAGTAATGATAGGACTTTGTCCTACTAGAAAATAAAATATATTAATATATAAAATAATAATTAAAATATTGTAGTACTTCCATAAAAACAAGCAAGCAGTGGAAGAAAATTTAGAGTTTAGAACCATTTCTTCATAAGCATAAGATTAATTTGTTAATAGTGGCATCTTAAATCAGTGAGAAAAATAAATTAGTCTATAAATGGTGATGGAGTACTTGACTATCAGTTATGGGGAAAATAAGCTACATTAATATTCATACTCAATTCAAAACAAATTCCAGACTTATTTGAGATTTAAATAGAAAAACAAGATCTATACCACTAAAGAAATATATATGTGAACATATAATCTTGGTGTGTTAAAGAAAATGATACCCAAGGTATACAGGAAAATATTAAACTTGCTTTATATTTATTCTTATAAATATATTTTTATTTGGCAAAATAGTATGTTGAAAATAAAACTAAAACATGCAAATGACTAACTGAGAAAAATACAACTTTAAGAAAAAGCTCATATTAATCCATAGAAAGTTGACAATGGCACCAAAAGAAAGCAAAAATCACTAACAGGCAGTAATAGAAAATTCTCAAAAGAAGCTATAATTGTTTGCCATGTAATAATGAAAAGTGCAACTTAAGGGGCATACCATGTTAGAATATCAAATCGGCAAATCTCTATATATGTATTAGTAAGGGTATAGGAAAACAGACTGTACTAGTGGAAGAGTAGTATAGATTTGTATAACTTTTTTGAAAAACAGATTGGAATTCTTGAAAGTTTGTAAATATACCATTTAAAGGAGTTAATCCTAATAAAACAATAAGGGAGTCCTCTAAATGGATATTCACGGTACCCAATTATAAAATGCCAGAGAAAAAATGGCTCTACCCACTTTATTTTAGAAATCAAAGCAGCAGTGAAAAAGAGAGAGAGGTCATGTTTGGTAAAGCTAGGAGGTACCTGTAAGTTTGAACTATAATATTTGAGAAAGAGCTACCAATTGTAGGGAAAGTCAAACAGGGATGTAGGGAAATGCCTAAAGAGACAGCTGTGGGAGAGGATCTCAAACAAATCAGGCAGAGCACAGTTAACAAGGCACAGGGCACAACATAAGGGGCAATGCCACAAGTCTTGTCTGGAACAATGGGAACAGAAGGCCTGGTCTTTAGAGGAAGCTTCTCCAAACCCCATAGAATGGGCAGAGGAGGTAGAAATGAACAAGGAAACACACATTTTTGAGAGAAGCAATATGTCCTTGAGGAAGGTTGAAGGAAATAGATCTTGAATTGTGAGCAGTCCAGACACTGCTGATTTCTTTGCACTGGGGAGAAATGAAGGTTAAAACAGTATACATACACACACACACACACACTGCTGAGCCATAAAGAGCTTTGCTGTGAACCAAAGAAAGTTACTGCTTGCCTGGAACACTGCTCTAGTCTCTTCCCTGAAGAAACCTCTCAAAAATAACTGGAAGAATTCACCTCATTCACAAAAGTAATAAGCAAAAAAGAACCAGCCAAGTATGTATGCAAAGTTATTTCAGGAAAACGAAGAAAAATGTGGGAAAAACACATGGCAGGTGATGAACACACACCAGAAAAATATGGCTACTGTTCAGATAAAAATGATGACCAAATATATGGTCATAAATATAAGGCACCTAATGAATCAAAAAGCTTAAAGCAGAGAACTGGAGGAGATGAAACACAAGCTGGCAGACTTAAAAAATAAATAAGAAAAAAAATCTATCCAAGAAATCAGGCTACATTAAGCAGCACAAAGAGCCATCACCAAAATCACACTAAAGGATAGAAGAACAGGATAGAGAAAAGCAAACAAAGTCAAGATGTGAATTAGAGACAAAAACAAAATCAACACAAAATGAAAAGAAGAAAAAAATGATTTAAAGACATAATTTTGAAAACCTAAAAGACAAATCTGTAACTTGAACTAGCAATCCGTAACACCCCCCTCCAAAAAAAAACCCTTCATGCAATACGATCTACACTAAAACATATCCTAGTGATTAGCACTGGACCTCAAAGATGAAAAAACCAAAACAAAAAACGTTGGGCATGCAGGCAAAATGATTAAGTAACCTACAATTTGAGACACATTCCTATTTGTTACCACTAAATTTCCTCTTATTTCTGGCTGTATAACCACCCAGCTAGACACTGCATCTCCTAACTTTCTTTGCAGTTAGTTAGGGTGGCCATATGAGTATGCTCTGGACAATTGGATACACACTAAAGTGAAGTGTGCAAAATCATCCAAAATTTAAAGAAAAGCTGCTCTCTCTGAATTTTGCCCCTTTGCCTCTTTCGCAAGCTGGAATGTAGATGTGCCAGCATCCCACCTTTAATCTTGGGGGTGAGAATAATGCTCCAGGGGACAGTGGAGCAACAAGACAGAATAAATTGCTCCCTGGATAACTATGCAGCAGTTGCTCTGATACCTTAGATCAGCCAGATTGACAGATGAGAGAGATGCAAAGTTCAATCTTATTTCAATCATTGTATCTTATACTTTGTTACAGTATCACATTCTTTCTCATACCTAATACAAAGAGAAAAAATTTGAGTGGCTTCATACTTCACAACAATATTCAGTGCTGGAAGACTAAGATATGATACTTACTGTCTTAGGGCTGCTCTAGCAGAATACCATAGGCTGGGTGGCTTATAAACAACAGAAATTTATTTCTCACAGTTCTGAAGGCTGGCAGTTCCAAGATAAAGGTGCTGACAGATTTGGTGTCCAGTAAGGGCCTGCTTCCTGGTTTGTAGATGGCCATCCTTTCACTGTGTCTCCCTATGGCAGAATAGGTGAGGGAGCTCCCTGGAGTCTTTCTTACTACAGTAATCCCATTCATGAGAGCTCCACCCTCATGACATAATCAACACCCCAAATCCCTACCTTCAATTACCATCACATTAGAGATTAGGTTTCAACAAATAAATTTTGAAGGGACGCAAACAAGATCCAATCAAAAAGTTATTACAAGGGGCTTCCCTGGTGGCGCAGTGGTTAAGAATCCGCCTGCCAATATAGGGAACACGGGTTCGAGCCCTGGTCCGGGAAGCTCCCACATGCCACGGAGCAACTAAGCCCATGTGCCACAACTACTGAGCCTGCGCTCTAGAGCCCGTGAGCCACAACTACTGAAGCCCGCGTGCCTAGAGCCTGTGCTCTGCAACAAGAGAAGCCACCACGATGAGAAGCCTGCGCCTCGCAACAAAGAGTAGCCCCCGCTCACTGCAACTAGAGAAAGCCCGCGTGCACCAGCGAAGACCCAATGCAGCCAAAAATTAAATAAATGAATAAATAAATAAATTTATTTTAAAAAAAGCTATTACCAGATGGAAACTATTATATATAAAATGGATAAACAATAAGGTCCTACAGTATAGCACAGGGAACTATATTCAATATCCTATGATAAATCATAATGGAAAAGAATATGAAAAAGAATGTGTATATGTATACCGGAATCACTTTGCCGTACACCAGAAAGTAACACAACATTGTAAATCAACTATACTTCAATAAAATAAAATTTTTTAAAAAATCTATTACAGACAATAAGAGAATTTAATAAAATGCCTAAGTTAAAAATTAATATAAAAATTATTCCAGTTATGGCTTAGACATGTTTATATCAAATCAAACCTCCCTACGAAAACAAACAAACAAAAACCTAGAAAAGTTGAATAAAGTAAAAACTACATCTGTTTGAAAGCATAAGAAATGATCAAGGCAGCCAGGACTTGAGAGGTAAAGCTCTCCAAGAACCAAGAAGTATGTTGAGATAAGCCCCAAATTCTGCTCCCCTCTTCTGAATGCATTTGCTGTTTCACAAGCAGTGTAGAGTCTAGCATCTGAGAATTCAGCAGAAAGGGGAAGCTATGAGGCTAGAAGCTGAACAGAACTTTCTGTGGTCTCACAGGACTAAAGGAGAAAACCCGGAATTCAACAAGACAACTAAGATTTGAGAATCCAAGGTCTTCAGAGGGAACGGAAATATATTAAGATGAACCCAACATTCAGCGATGCAATTAACCTCCAGGAATTTGCTCATTTGTAAATAATACAGAGCTGAGAACATAAGAAGCCAAGCAGAAAGTTGCAACCAGGATCCTTATATCCATTTGGTAGGGCTCCCATAACAAAGGACCTCAGACTGGGTGGCTTAAACAACAGAAATTTATTTTCTCACGATTCTGGAGTTTGGAAGTCCAAAATCAAGGAAGGTATTGGCAGAGTTGGTTTCTTCTGAGGTCTCTCTTTTTGTCTGGTAAATGGCTATTTTCTGCCTGTGCTTTCACATGGTCTTCCCTCTGTGCATGGCTATGTCCTAAGCTCCTCATCATATATAAGAACGCCAGTCATATTGGATTAGGGTTCAATGTAATGAGCCGTAATACAATATCTTCTAGCCAAAGTTTATATAGGAACATTTAATATTTGCTTCATAAAATGCAATATATTTTTACCAAAATAATGAGCAGGAAAAGCCTCCAGTACTGTGAGTTGGTAAATTCCTGTTAAGTCACGCAGTTTGTGGTATTTTGTTACATCAGCCCTAGCAAACTAATACAGCAAGGTATTACAAGAAAGAGATGAGCTCAGAAAAGAACTGACCACAGTGCAAGCAGGAATAAAAGGGAATACGTCCAGGAATTTGAGGACTTACAGGATTAGAGAAAGCAACTGCTTCTTGATCCCAAATGGTAAAATACATGATTGAGCAATAAATGCTGGTTAAAACTCAGTCTCAAGGCAAGGATCAAACCAAGGGTATGGCCATCATATTCGTTGTTATCTTTGCTGAATAGGTTAAGGTGTCCCATAAGCTGTGACAAAGCGAAAGAGAAGCATGGACATATATACAGTACCAAACGTAAGGTAGATAGATAGTGGGAAGCAGCCGCATAGCACAGGGAGATCGGCTTGGTGCTTTGTGACCGCCTGGAGGGGTGGGATGGGGAGGGTGGGAGGGAGGGAGACGCAGGAGGGAAGGGATGTGGGAACAGATGTATATGTATGACTGATTCACTTTGTTATAAAGCAGAAACTAATTAAAAAATAAATAAATAAATAAATATAAAAAAAATAAAAAGAATAAGTGATGAAAAGGCAGCCAGAAGAATAATGGTCTTTTCTTTGCTTGCTCCTCCTGGTCCCATGATGGGGAAGGAGGGGAAAATGGGAAGCCCACCTGAGCAGTATTCGCAAAAAGATTTGAATTTTGTAACAGTAAAATGTGGAGTGAGCCTTTATTTGAAAAGTTTGTATAAGACTAGATGTTCTTTGACCTTAGCCACTCATAGGCAGCCTTGCCATTAATTTATCATTGCCTCCCTAGTTTACTTCTCCCAGAACTAGTCTGTACATCTTGTGAAGCCCACAAACTTCTATAATCCGAACCCTTATTTTTCAGCAGATGATGCTAATCGACTTTGTTACCAAGAGGATTGAAATTATTCAATGTAAGTGTTCTTATCAAATTCTGTTATCATCTCAGCCCCTAAATTGTGAAGAAGATTGGAACTCTCCAGTATCCATACCATAAATAAGGACATGGCTTTATTTCTAAGGCAGCATACCTGGGTTCACATGTCTCTGCAAAGAGGACATTTTTACTCCTTACATTCATGTAAAATGTCTGTTCTTTTCTGAATTGAAAATTAATGCTTTGGGACTTCCCTTGTGGTGCAGGGTGTCTACCTGCCAATGCAGGGGACATGGGTTTGATCCCTGGTCTGGGAAGATCCCACATGCCATGGAGCAACTAAGCCCATCCACCACAACTACTGAGCCTGCGCTCTGGAGTCCATGAGCCACAACTACTGGAGCCTGCATGCTGCAACTACTGAAGCCCACACACCTAGAGCCTGTGCTCCAACAAGAGAAACCACCACAACAAAGAGTAGCCCCGCTCTCCGGAACTAGAGAAAGCCTGCACTCAGCAACAAAGACCCAATGCAGCCAAAAGAATTTTTTAAAATAATTAATTATTTTTAAAAAAGAAACAATGTTTTGGTTCTGTGGCTTGCACCTCCCCGTCCTCTGCTCCTTCAGACTAAGAAGTCTTTCTCAAGATCTTAAATATTTCCAGATATAGAAAATTCCCCTTTTTGGCCCTGGCTGTTAGATTAGAAGCATTAAAAGTCCGTGTGAACTACCATTACATATTGCATAGGACAGGGAACAAAGGCACTAGAACTTAGTTAAAATCATTCTGCAACATGGGCCAAAGCTGGAACTGCATCTCAAGGTTCTTAATCTTTCACCTATTCCGTTTGCAAACATCCTTGTTCACATTCACTTTCTTGATGTGCACCATTCTTATGACATCTCTAATCACATCCTAGTTCTTCTAAAGCCATGAGAGTATTCCAAAAATAATAATATTTTCTATAATGTCTTCATGCTAACTATCATGTATTCACCCAGATGTCACCTGGTCCTATCCATCCCACAGGTAGCTAGGTGCAATGAGTTTAAGCCTCCAATTCTAGTCTGTAGAAATCCAAACTTCTTAAGATCTCTTCTGCTCAGTTCCCCATTATGTCAATTCAGAAGTAAAACTCATCCTCTTCATTAATTCTCATAGAAAAGGCTCCATTCACATAAAACACAAGTTTTGCTGAATATATAGGGACCACAAGGAAGGATCATAGCCTGCACCACAGAGCAAACATCTTATCAACCACTCCTCTTCGCCAGAGTCCTTTCTAGCAATCCCACCACTAGGGATTCCCCTGCTGGCCCTTAACATAAGCAGCACCTAACTTCACGTCTTTCCATAAAGTTCTCTCTATTCTTACTCTTCTCCCTCTCCAGAAAACTCAGACCCTGGAGGTTTCACTTTCTCCCTCCAAGGCATTTTTTCCAGACAAATACTGCTTTGTCTTTTTGTCTTTGAGGGGCTGCACATTTGATCTACTGAACCAGGATCTACTGAACAATCTCCCCAAATAATTTTTAGGCACACAAAATCACTGCCTTATAATTTAAGGACTAGGGGGAAAAAAACCCCAAAACGCTAAAGCTGTTACAAATTTAATTAAATCCAAGCTGTAAGAATGACAGTTTGGTTTCATGCAGCACCTGAAAAGACTTTAGAATTATTTTGACACAGGACAAAGTAAATACTAGTGTCATTTTAGTAGAAGGAACACCAGACTAGGAGTCAAGGCTAATGTGTGACCTTGAGCAAGTTACTTAACATCTCTGGACCTCAGGTTCCTAGGGGAAAATACTGCTTTCCCTACTTAACTCCAAGGACTATTTGAAGGATAAAATGAGATCATGTATGTGAAAACACTTGTAGGAGGAGGGGAAAATAAATAGCTCTCTACAACTGCTAGGTATTATTTCAAAGTCCTGCTTGGGCCTGGAAAATATCAATCTTCTGCATGTTACCAGTGTGCTAGTAAGGCAGCCTGTGGAGTTTCTCAAGAAGCCTGTAGGATCCAAGTTAGGCAGCTCATTGCTCAGGCTGAGTAGCCAGAGAGGGGAATTCTTGATTCAGAGCAGCATCTGTTAGTGATTAAGGTTTCAGAGGCATGTGCCTGAACTGAAGGCAATGCTACAGAATTTGTCATAGCAGCAGTCCCAGTTGTAAAACAGATTCCATCCTTAAAGTGGATATGAAAGGTAAACACGAGAGCATTATTCTGCAAAATCACATGAAACAAGACGGTGCTTGTTTAACGTCCCCCACGGCACACGCACAAGCACATGTGAGGGGAAACAACAACAGGCAGAGGCTTAGGTGAAAGAAAGAGATCCCCAAGCAACAACCACCACCATCAAACTCAGAAAAGCTCACTTGTATTCTATTAACTGCACATTATATTTGCAAAGTGGGTCTTTTTGGCATTCACTCTCTGACATGTTCTTCCTTGAAAACTCAAGTTTGTTAAAAAAAAAAAAGAATCTCCATATCCAAAGATCACTATGAATTCTGTCTGTGTCAGAGAGCGAACTACAGTTAAAGTAAGCATGTTTACTATAACTCAGAAGACATGATGGACTTTGAACAAAGTCCAAAGATCTAGGCCTGGTGTGAAGATTGATCCTAGCACTTCTAGGTGGGCCAGGTGACTGAGAAGTTCTGAGAGTGATTGGGGTGAAAGAAGGGTGGAGGTAGAGTGAGAGCCCAAGGTTTTTATTAGTGTTATTTTGTGAAAGTGTGCATTTTCTATCTATAAAAGGAGATGTATGCATGTGCTCGAGTTGAACTTAGAAAGCTTGGAGAGGGGTCTGTTAAAAAATTTAAAGAAAAAGTCAAGACTAGCAGTTTAAGGTGGGTCAGCATTTACTGGTCAAGCTATAAATTTCAGGTATGGAAGGTATGGAAAAAAAACGTGATGTCCCACACCAGGGGAGAGTCCTGGTTTTTATGGGGAACACCTTGAACATACCCAGAAAATCAGCAACTTGAATGGCCTGGCTGGTTTAAGTTCAGTTTTTCTGGGAGCACTTGAAGAGAAAGCAGGGAGAGCTATACTTATGCCCAAAGCAAGTGACCAATAAGAAAACAGAATAAGAAGCAAAAGCTGACTGTATGATAGATGGACCTAAGGATGATCTTAGTACAAGAAAGCTGCTCCAGGAAAGCAGAGCGCTGAGCCTGTAGGCCAGTCACTGAGGCCAAAGGAGGAACAGAGGAGACGAACCATAGCCACTTCTATTTGGTTAGAAGGTTATTTGTTGGTTTGTCTGTTTGCTTGTTTTCCATCAGGAAATGAATGGTCACCTTGTAAACTAAATCTGGCCATAAACCACTTAAATCCATCTGACAGAACTGCTTCTTTAGGTCATGAAACAGGCTAAAAAATAAAGTTGTGGAAAGCAGCAGAAAGATCATTTAACTAGGACTGAAAAGACCTGGGTTCTAGTCCAAGTTCTGCCAATCGCTGGCTGAGGTGGTGTTTCAGGTGGGGTATTTAGCTTATGTATCTTCTGGAAGCCTGCAGTGGTGGAGGTGGGGGGGGAGGTTTAGTGAGAGTGGGTAAGGAGAGATGGAAAGATGATCTCCAAGGTTCCATCCAGTGAAAACAGTCATGGTTCCAGTTAGCATATAAAATAATTGAGGAAGTCTGGAAGGCTATATATCAAAACATTACTAGAATCTACCTCAGGGGAATGGGATTAGGGCAGGGGCAGAGAGACAAAAGAAAACAATTAGGGAACCCTTTCAGTGGGGAAAAATGCAAAGGGATAAGGGATTTTTAAGTGAAATATTAAATAAGAAAAGTTCTAGTTAGCATATAAAATAATAGAGAAAGTCTGGAAGGCTATATATCAAAACATTACTAGTAGTCAGAGTATAAGCATGAACCAGGAGTGAAGGGACTTGGGAGAGCCAACAGCGTGATTATTTTATTTCCCCTCTTTCTCCCCTGCCCTCCTTGGAAAAGCCCATGGTAGAGCCATTGGAAGCCAGTCAATTCCATCTAAATCCTCTTTGTCCTCTGGGGCCCAACCTTCCACACCTAGTGATGGGGGAGGGGACACGGGAGGGAGTTGCCTGGGAATCTGCTCTGGAGCCTCCTTTGCAATACACCGGCTGATTTTCTGGCACAAGGTGAAGAAAGCTGAGCTCGGTTCTTGCTCCACACTGATAGTGCTACTTACCCTGGAGATTTCAGCATCATCACTGTGGCTTCTTACATCATCCTGGCTCTCCTCTTTGTCACCATCAGCTTCAGGGTCTACAGGGCTGTCATCCAAGCTGTACAGAAGTCAAAAGGCCATGCAATCAAGCTATTTTCAGAAGTTTTCCATAATTAAGAGAGTGACCCCATCAACAGGGGCCCAACACCCATCATGTGTTTCTTTCTGGTGAAAGATCTGGCTGTCTTCATGTGGCAAATGACCAATGTTAGTGCAGTTCCAATGGAATCACCCTTCTAATCTTTGCTGAACTGTAAGTTTTCAGTGTTCCAATGAGAAGTACAGACCCCAGACTGATTACTACATTGTGTCATGAGAATCAGACCAAGTCAGTTGTTGAAGGACCCAAGCAACATTCTCTGGCATTTCAAAGAAAAAAAAAAAGGAAGAAGCACATGGAAATTAAAAATTCAGCAGTTACTAAATCACCATTGAACAGTTATAACACTGCACTTGTATCATGGGGGAATATGTCCAGTGTTCACTTCCAAACACTTTTAATCTGATGTTTTCTCACCTTCTTTCTCTTTACTTTCCGTACCAACCTCCAGAATGTGTTAGATTGAAAAGGAATTGATATCTTTGAAATTAAAAGAATATGATTCAAATTAGTAAGTAAACAGAATCTCTAAGGATGGTGGAGCTTTTGCCTGTGGCTTGAAAAGGCAAAGGGTGAAGATAAACACAAAAATGAAAGACAAAACACACCTTTCCAGCTCGTCTATCTAATACCCAAGTAGTGGGTTTTAAACCAATTTCTCACAAGAGTTTTGTCCTTATTTTCAATTTAAGGAATTATGATTACAAAAAAAATTATTTGGGAGTGGAATAATGACTATCTAGTTGACTTTTATTTATTCCTTGGACTATTCTTACCCTCCTCTGACCTCATCTCCCTGTCTCATATAATATGAGCAACTATTCCTATTATCATCTGTCTTCTCCCACCTCACTGATACAAATAACTTTCAATTCTATTAATGACTCATAGGTGATACTGATAATCCCTGAATCCCAAAATACCATCTGATAAATGAGATCGGAAAAAGAAAGTTGGCCCACTGAGCTGACCACCACTCCCTTCCCGCTCCCGCTTAGGAAATGAAAAGCTCCACCATTTGGGAAGGTGGTTTCTGTTTCGTTTCCTCCAGACATGAGTTCTGAGCTTGAGTACGAGTAAGGTGCTTCCTACCTTCTTCCCTACCTACCTCAAGCTTAACAGACAAGGCTGTGCTTTTCTTAAGAAATTAAATGTCTGTAATTTCTATAAAAATAATATTAGTAGTTGCCTCTGGGTAAATGGACATGCACGCAGTTCACTGAAAGTTATTTGAGAGGGTATATGTTAGTAGTGATTATAGTCAGGTGATTCATGATTTGGAAGAGGGCTTAGAGAAGAATTTCTAGATGCTCTGTCCCTGATAAAGAAAAAATACCTACAAAGTGAGAAAAAAAAAAAAACCATAAAAAGATGTAGAAAAATGGTGGAGTAGATCTAATAAAATAAGTACATATATTCTCAGCCTCTTTGAGTTGATGATGCTCTTATGCCTAGTTTGAAACTTCATTTACCTTTGAAGCCCAAGGGATGAGACTAAATTAAAAAGACAAGGTCAACAATCAGGTCCACACCAACACTAATTCTGAATCCAAGATGTCGTATGTGGTTGATTAAGGGAGATGTAATTTAAAGATACGAATCCCTAAGCTTATCAAGCCTAGAACAACAATAATTAAACACATGTTCTGATAACACTAAAAGGAAAAATATCTCATGAAGCCCATGTAGCTGAGCACTGTCCTAATCTAACTTTTTCCTTTTCACGGGGTCACAGAACCCACAGAGGCAGAAACGAATGGGTTTTGTATAACCCTGGCCTTCATCTAGAGCCTAATTATTTGTTCTCAGAAACTCAAACCACTCCACTATACCCAAGCAGGCCAGAAAGTTTGCAGGTAGAGCTGAGCCAAAGAGTCTGGTTTGGTTATGTGAGCCAAAACACGAGTCAACCCATTTGAGCTGACTAGACACATAGGCAAAAGAAAATACAAAAATTTATATATGTGTGTGTGTACTTGTACGTGTTGGTCTGTGTTGTGTTTGTGTGAGTGGTCACTGGGGCTGACAGGGAGTAATGACGGAGTCTTTTCTCTGGCTTGTCTTTTCCTTGGCTCATCTTTACTGTCAGAGGCAGAGCAGCGGTGCTAGATCCTGACTGCCTTAAATTAAATGCCTTCCTCATTTCTTGACAAGCAGGAATAGAAATTGCAGTACTCTTTGTTATTTCTGCTGCTGATGAAACTCTTTGAGAGGTGTCCCACCCCCACTTAAAGCATCTTTCTTCTAACCCAAACAGGCTTCCAAGATTCTGTGTAGTACCTGCACCAAGAAAGTTATTATTCATTTATTCAATAAATTTATTAAATAAATGCTTGACCTTCCAGTTACATTGAACTGTGCTAAGCACTGTGAGAATAAAATAAGCAAGTAAAAAAAAGAATAACACAAAATTATAAAATCTAAATGTAGAATAAGGAAAGTTTGTTAATAATCTAATGTTTCCTTTAAAAAAGCACAATACAAATCTCTCTTTCAAATATATATATATATAGACATAGGTATAGGTATAAATATATAGATACAGATGAGAGATACAGATAAATAACTTTCCCTGCTACATAAGGATTTTCTTTCTGTATCCATTTAGAAGTTTTTGCACACAGAGGTCTGGCCCTGGACAAAATAGTGAAGTGGGTGGCCTTCACCTTCAGGGCTTCCCAACATTCCTGTAGCTTTTCTGTCCTCTCAGGGTCCATTTTCCTCATGATTATCCTGGCTGCCAAGGGTACTCTACTGTACCAGCAGTCCACTGTGGTCCTTGCAAATCCCCTTTCTTCCCATCTCTACTTTCCAAAGTGTGCAGCTCTGTGAGGATGGTAATTCAGATATACAAATTTTGCTAGATTACCAGAAGGCAGTATGGTGTGGTTATGAGCATTGGTCCTGGATTGAGCTAAGACAACTCTGTGGAATCCTGGCTCAAATACTTATCAGTTCTGTGATCTTAAACAGCTTGCTTAACTTCATGTCCCAGTTTTCTTTCTTTTCTTAAATATTTATTTATTTAGGCTGCGCCAGGTCTTAGTTGCGGCACGCGGGATCTTCGTTGCAGCATGAGGACTTATTAGTTGTGGCATGCAGGCTTCTTAGTTGCGGCCTGCATGCGGAATCTAGTTCCCTGACCAGGGATCGAACCTGGGTCCCCTGCATTGGGAGCACAGAGTCTTCCCCACTGGACCACCAGGGAAGTCCCCCAGTTTTCTTTTAGGTAAGATTGGGTAAAGGGGGATAGTGGCTAATATCACATTTCATCTAATCTATGATGCCTTCTATTTTCAGTCTCACCATGATTTTACAAGCCACGAGGAAAGAAAAGAATGTTCTAAATTATGCTTGTAAGACACCACTGATTCTAAGATACATCCCAATTTCAATGTCAAAATGTGAAAAAAAATATACATCTTAAAAATGATTAAATACAATAGTATCAACCTCATAAAGGTATGCTAAGTATTAACTAAGATTTAAGCACTTGAATATTAGCTAATATTATTAAGGTGTTACTCCTGCCAGATAATAAAGTTCATTTTAACAAGGGCTCTTTAAACACAATATACAAAGAGTCACCCGGGGCAGGGTCTGGGGGCTTAGAGCCAATGGAATTACCTTTGGGATGGTTTAGACTTTTTGAGGCCCTCATTCAGGTCACACATCTTGCAAGTTATTTGTAGGATTGTTCCTACTCAAAACCTAGTGACACAAATCTAGGATCAGAACTTTTATCACAGTTTAGACAGATTTATCCCTCCATTAAACAGTCAAACTTTTCAAAGGCTTTCCTAATGAGCTGAAGTTTATAGCTGCCCCCCAACAAATCACTTTCCAGGCTTACTAGCTTTCTGATACTCTTTAAGTCTGGAAGTTTAGTCAAAGCACCTATGAGTATTTATCCTCAATATTCTAATTTCTGTCATTTGATGTGTTAAATTGAAAAGAAAATGTACAAGTACCAAACAGGAAAGAACATCTTTTTACCACCAGAAAACAGTTATCTTTCAGATGAGTAACATTATAGAACAAGAATATTTTAGCAAGCACTCTGAATGACATAAATTCCATACATTTATTTATAAATCTAACTTTGTCACCTTTATGTTAAATTCAACACAGAAAATCTAAAGATGACACTCATCCAGAAGTTGGATATGATGTACATAATAAATGTAGTACCCATAGAATGTTCTATAAAGCATCGTTCCTTTATAGGTCTTCAGTTTAGTCTGCAGCTTGATAACTTGTTTATGCCAACATGCCTGTCTACTAAGTAGCATACTGACAATGTTGATGTGATTTGTCCAATGATCTGAATACTAGTGCAACAGTTGACAATATCTTGCCACAACTGTATAATTTCACAGAAGCTTTCATCTCCATCTTGCCAAAAATTTAGTGTCTATTTATAACTAGTCAACCATTTTCAGTGAGTTAGTCCTTTTGCATGTCTTACATGAACAATATGCTGTGATCTAAGTTGGTTAATGAGGTAGACTAAAACCCTTCATAGACCTTTGCTCAAAATAAGCCGATCAATTACTTAAGACCCAAGACCTGAGTGATACTGACTAACATCCACCTGCTCAGGCAGAATTTAGGAATAGCACATACAAAAAACAGTTATTCCAATTTGCAGCACAAGTCTGGAATCTTACTCATCCTACACTCAGCACTTCCTTCTGCTGTACTACTCACGTGGAGTATTTGTTTATATTCTAGGCTCTCCTATTAAACAATATACTTCCTTGAAGACAGAAATTGTACCTTATTCATCTTGGTACATTTATTTACCCTTTCTTCTTCCTTTCCACAATGCTTCATACCTGGTGGAAACTTAAAATTTGTTAAATTGTACATCTCAAACCTTCTACAAATTGATTGTACAGTGGACCCTTGAACAATGCAGGGGTTAAGGATGCTGACCCCCCATGCAGTTGAAAATTCATGTATAACTTTTGATTCCCCCAAAACTAAACTACTAATAGCCTACTGTTCACCAGAAACCTTATCAATGACATAAATAGTTGATGAACATATATTTTCTATGTTATATGTATTATATATTGTATTCTTACAATAAAGTAAGCTAGCGAAAAGAAAATGTTATTAAGAAATCATAAGGAAGAGAAAATACATTTACAGCACTATACTGTATTTATTGATACTATAAGTTTATTTCATCTGTGTACATACATCAATACTGTCTTATATAATACAAAACATTGTAGATATTATAAGTATTACTAACACTAGGTATCAAAAATAAAAATATATTATGATAAATAAATTCATATTTACTTACAGGTATAACTGAATTCATGAATTGATAATGAAGCAGCAATATGATTGCTTTATGTTAGCCTAGTATAATCGATAAGATTGCTTCACAGTAGCCTAGCCTCTATGCTAATGAATGAATCATTATAAAATTTTTATGGCATACAGTATTACACTTATATTCATAATACAGTTTTGGAAACATTGTTATATTTTTTTAAAAGCACTTACCTGTTATAATAGGCTGATATGCAGTTTCTCCAGTTACAAGAGAGAGAGAGGCATACTGTACAGTAATATAATTCTTTGAAAGCAAAGTTATAAAACAGTAAAAAAACTAACACTTTATTAATTTTATATTAAATATCACTCACCTTATGCCTATGTAATGATAGACTAGTATCTATATGTATTTATGCGTTCATGACATACATAACTTTTTTCTTATTTTTAAAAATATTTCTAGTCTGTGTGGTTTATCTGAGAGTTTTTCAAATTCTTGCAAATTTCCAAAAATTTTTCAGTATATTTATTGAAAAAAATCTGTGTGTAAGTGGAGCCATGCAGTACAAACTTGTGTTGTTCAAGGGTCAACTGTACATCAAGAAAAAAAAATACACTCATTAGTCTACACCAAGTTCTTGAAATTAAAGGTCTAGAAGGACTCAACAATGAATCTACTTTCAAGCTTCTCTTGGTAGAGAAGCCTTGAGTAGAGAAGAGAACATGCCATGTAGAACTATAACTAATTCGTCACAAACAACTTTCATTAACTCAAAGATTTTTTTCTTGATACCCAGCTATTGTAGATTGAAAAAGTCCACTAAAAGGATTGTAAATATAAAGCACTTTCCAAGATAATGTGGGTTTAGGAACGCTACTCAGAACTCCCCCTAGACCATCAGTCCTCCAAAGAGATAGCTATGTCCTCAAGAAACTATGGAGCAGTCTGCTCCCTGCTGGTAAGACTCAAGTCAATCAGCTAAATTAGAGAAATACCCTAGAAATTGACACTGGGATCAAGGAACTGGAAGGACCTTAGAGATCACCTAATGATTCTAGCCAACACCCTCATTTTACAAATGAGTTATTTAAGCCCCAAACTAGCTATATGACTTGACCAAGTTCAGAAAACTTATCAGAGGCAGAAACATGGAGAACCCAGGGGCTGAATTTATAAAAATATTTTTATTGGGGTGAATTTTTAACCCTATTTGACCAGGACACAAATTGATAAAGTTATCTCCTGAACATGTTATATACGTCAAAAATAATACACTCTGCTGAGTTTGATTTCACAGCATAACATATCAATCCAATGTCAAATAATAGGCTCTAAACATAAACCTACTCACAATAACAGGGCTCTGGGAGATAATTCCTCAACTCTTGCACTACTTGTGCTGATCCTACTCTAAAGTATATCTCCCCAACTTCAACTATTACTTACATACAGATGATATCAAAATCTTTATTACTAGTCCTGAACTTTGTCTGTCTATCTCTCACAAAACTGAGCCCTGCATTTTCACCTGCTTACTAAAGAACATGTCATCACCTCAAGAGCAATTAACCTAAAACGAAACCTATTTTTCTCCCCCAACCCCAACCTAAGCGATTTTCCCATTTCTCATTTATGATAATGTTTTGCAACCATTCTCCCTGATACCCAGGTCTCAAATCACACACTAAACCAAAAGATGACATCTTATGTTGTCCCTTTCTTCCCACATCGAATAATCTCACAGTTACATTGATTCTTCTTTCTCTTCCTAATGATGTTTTTCTTTTACATTTTCCTTTCCGCTACTGTACACTAGACATTATCATATTTCCTTAGGCCAGTGAAAAACTTTTCTAATCAATTGTCCTACCTTCAGCCACTCCCTTTTCCATCTATTCTACCTATTACTACCAGTATTATCTTCCTAAAACATTACTTCACGATTTCATTCCCCATTTCAAAAATTTAGAATCACTCCTTATAACTATCAGATAAAACTCAAGAGTCCTTGGCTAGACTTCCAAACTCTGGTTTCATCCTACCTTTCAAGCTCTAATTCTTCTATATTAATTCTCCCTGTATAAACCGTGTATTTTCAAGTCTCTGATGCCTCGATTCCTCACATCTGAAACAACCTGCTTAACTTTGCCCCAAATTTGTATACCCTTCAAAAGCCAAGACAAATCTCATATCCTCCGTGAATCCTTTGACCATCTCCATCTGGAAATGATTATTTCCTTGTTTGGGACTGACTGTCCCTGATACTTAGTAGGCATTTAACACTCAGATTTATTTCATTTCTTCAACCATTGGTTCACTCCTTAAGCACAGGACTCTACACAGAGTATTTATTGATTGCCCCATTAATAGCTTTGATAAATATTCAGAACCAAATTTTTAAATGCTAAATTATTAAAGAATGTTATGCTCCTATAGTTCCACTGTTAACTGTACTCATTATGGCATCACTATTTGTTTGGAAAATAGTTCTAGGGAATCTCCAAATTTTGAAAAGTTAACTAGATATATTTACATTCTAAGAAACAGACCCACTTCCTGTAGTTCTAAAGTTCAAACATAAAGAAGAAAAGGAGTTAATTGTTGATGTCATTAAAGCATAATATTTTAATAATATTTTAACAGAAACACAAAAAAGAAACATTTCAAGTTATAACAGATATCATTAACCACAGTTCATCAGCTTGTGATTCATATCTTATTGCATGTGAATTAGTTCAAATTTCATAGTAACATGATTCCATGTTATAGCAGAAACAATCACTTAAAAGGATGGCAAATGCTTAATATAATCTAAAATCATTAACTAAATGTATTCCCAATTAAGAGAACCAGCCAGTTTGATGAGAATATGGTTACTTTCGGGAATATTTATGCTATTTGCCAACTGGAACCTTGTCAGCTTAGCCATTTAATGGGCCAAATCAAAGTCTCTACCTAAATAAGAAAATGCATACTTTATTAAATTCTCAGTATCTCTGAGTACTCTGAGGCCCCAAATCTTTCTAAAATCCTTTGAGATTGTGTGCTTAAGAACTTCATCAGGTCCCTGTGATTCTTTACCCCTCCAGGCTGTCTTCCACATCTGCAGAGCCTGAGGCTTGACCTCATTTTGCTCTGCAGTATTTGTTAAGTGAACATCTATAAACAAGGTGAGATACTCTATTGGGTAGGTTTAGAAATCAACTGATTTCAGGGCTTCCATGGTGGCGCAGTGGTTGAGAGTCCGCCTGCCGATGCAGGGGACACGGGTTCGTGCCCCGATCCCGGAGGATCCCACATGCCGCGGAGCGGCTGGGCCCGCGAGCCATGGCCACGGAGCCTGTGTGTCCGGAGCCTGTGCTCCGCAACGGGAGAGGCCACAGCAGTGAGAGGCCCGCGTACAGCAAAAAAAAAAAAAAAAGAAATCAACTGATTTCTAAATTATTTCAGAATAAATCCTTTTTTGTATTTTTGTTCTAAGATGTTTTCATTGTTGATTATAGACTGGTCCATAAGATATTTGAGGACAATTTTTTTCTATGTCGTATACCCCTGCCTGAAATATATTCTCCTGTGCCAAATATAATGAAGGCACTCAAGAAACAGTCATTAAATTGAATTCTTATCCCTGGAATAAATAAATGGTATCCAAGGAGGATAGGGTCTAAATTATTGGGCTGCCTTTGAAGTGGAAAATTTGTTTCAGAAGTCAACTAGGTAAAGAACTACAGTTGTTCTCCTGGGATGACTTTTGAAATGAAAGCTGACCACGAGGGAGATCACTATGACAGGCCTTAACCCTGTTGGATTTAATCACCTATGAAAGATCTCTCCCTGTTGTGCACATCAGGAGACTTATAAATTGGATGCAGGCAACTCAATTGCTTTCAAAAGTGAGCTCTCTCTCAAGAAATTGGAAAGAATGGTTTCGTAATTCCTATAGTAAGAGGAGCTGCCACAGTAAAATAGCAGCGCTTGGGGTTAGGTAGGCCCCCTTTCCCAGGCAGATTCCCCAGTAAGTGTTTTTGTTTCTTGGTTTTGTTAAAATAAGATCCAAGTTATGGTTTCATAATTTCCCCGTCACTAGCCCTGAAATGAAGTTACTACAGCCCTTAAACTGGAATGGCTCCACTAGCTGCATAGCAAACCTTTGTCCAAGATTCAAACCAAACTGAATGTTTGAGGGTTTGGGTTGTTTTGAGTTTTCTAAACTTCAAGCTTAAATTTTCATGAACCTTATTGCACTTCCTGATCTTTTCTGGGAGAAAGAGTGGAAAAACTGACCTCTTTGGTGCCAGTGTGAGAAGCGGCCCTCCAAGCGTTGTAAGAAGCTGCAGGGAGAGAAGACAGGCCTAGATAAGAATATAGTAAGATGGTCAACTCTGGAACTAATCTTTCAAAAACTTTCTCTGAAGGCTTCTCTTATATTCTATTCTCCTAATACCTACCACTTGATTAAAACATTCAGTGGCAAAACTGGAGTGCAAAGTTTCTAAAAACCATAGCATAATGAAAAAAGCAAGCCAGCAATTTTAGTTCAGACCTGAAATAAAATAGCTATTACCTATCATAACAATCATAAGTAAGAATTAAACAAACATGGCAACACCCTCAATGTCATCTTGGAAAAAGAACTGAATAGAAAAGAGAGGGGTGCCCAGATTTAAGCCTTTGGACTTGGAAGACTCATTGAAATCTACAGACCCCTGGAAACAGAGTAGAATCGTATGAGGAAAAGAAGTGCAAAGAGTAAAGGAAGTAGGAGAAATAAGACTTCATGGCAGAATTATTTGCTGTGGTGAAGACAATGTAAGCCATGGATCAGACATGCAATCGAGAACCGTGTCATTCTCAGTAAGTGTACTGCAGTCTATTCCTGGCTTGGGTGAACGCCAACTCAGGGATCAACCCCATCAATGAGAGCTCCAGAGTTCCATAATGATGGTCAAGAGAGAGAGTTTCAAGGAAGATTGACCCCCTCCAAAATCAAGGATGAAAAGGGCAACTGTAACCACAACATCACTAGTACTGTCTCATTTTTCATCACTATGATGATAAGTTGCTCATACAGAAATCCACACTGTGGCTAAATACAAAGTCAAATGCATCTGAAGTTGCCATGAACTTTTGCTTAATAAACAAACATCATACTGACCCAGCCAGAACCTCTCCCTTAGGAATTGTAAAGGGAGCCATTTGCAAGCAAGCCAGATTCAGAATGAGATGCTCCACAAGCCCTGCTGAACACCCTTATCTTGGAAGTACTGGGACACAGGTCTCCTCACATCTCCTGATAGAATCCCCATAACCAAATATAAACTAGGTATTTCTCCAAAGAGCTTAACTAGGGCAAGGCTGGTGCATTAGATTCAGATTCTTAATCTCCCTCCCACCACCAATATTAAGGAGATAAAAAATTTTTTCATTCAAATCTTTGTGAGTATTATCTTGAACAGTCGTAACCATCTGTAACTGCTCTCTGAAGAGGAGCGTGTCCAAACAAAACTAATCATAGGGCAATCATCAGGTGTGGGGAGTTCTAGCATCCTGAGGAAAGGGAAAATTCTAGTCACAGACAAAACAGGAATACTGACAATCTAGGAAGTAGATTAAATTATGCATAAGTACAAGAGGAGGGAAGTCTCTATCTGGAGCTATGGAATCATCAAGAATCAGTAACAGGATGGCCAGGAATAAAAATAAACTATATGAGCTACCAATCTCTCCATTAAAGCATATCCCTTATATGAATCGTGATATGATTAAAGCCAATAGGGGTGAATTGTTTTGTTTACAGTTCATTATTTTTATATAACAAGGTTTAATATAGAAAATTTAGAATACAGATAAGTGCAAAGAAAAGTAAATATATATAAATACTATAATCCTACTACCCAGAAATAACACTTAATATTTTAGTGTATAATCTTTGAGACACACACACAAATAAATGAATATATGCTTGATGTTTTTAAAAGGTATCCTAAAATGGTTTTATAATTTTTTCATTAAATAACATACTAAAAACATCTTTCCATGTACACAAATGCATACCTACAATATCATCCTTAGTGACAACATAGTATGGCTATTCCATCATTTGTTCAGCCAATTTCCTATTTATGGTCATTTAAATAGTTTCTAATTTTTTAAACCACATTTTTTCAGAGATGAAAAATAAAGGTGCATTCTTGAGGTAAATTTCATGTTATATGTGTATTGTACCACAATTTTTTTCATATTCTTTTCCATTATGGTTTATTACAGGATATTGAACAGAGTTCCCTGTGCTATACAATCGGACCCTGTTGTTTTTCCATTCTGTGTATTGATATAATAGTTTGCATCTGCTAGCCCTGAACTTCCAATCCAACCCTCCCTGGCTCACCCCTCCCCCTCGGCAATCACAAGCCTGTTCCCTATGTCTGTAAGTCTGTTTCTGTTTCATAGACAAGTTCATTCTGTCATATTTTAGATTCCACATATAAGTGATATCATATGAGATCTTTTTCCTTCTGACTTACTTTGCTCCGTATGATAATCTCTAGGTCCATCCATGTAGCTGCAAATGGCATTGTTTCATTCTTTTTTACAGCTGAATAATATTCCATTATATATATATATATATATATATATATATATATATATATATATATATATACACACCACATCTTCTTTATCCATTCATCTCTCAATGGACATTTAGGTTGTCAAAACACATTTTGTATATACCTCTTGGCATATTTTCTGGTAATTCCCTTAGAAAGGATTTCTAGATGTGGAATAGTAAAAAATACATATTGGTATTTGGTACAGATTTTCAAATTACCCCCCCAGAAATGTTAGATCAATATATATTTTCACTGGCAGCATATGAGAATTCTTATTTACCCACGTTTTCACCAGTCTTAGCTTTTATCATTATTCTAAACCATTGCCAATCTAATAGGAAAACTATAGGAACTTACTGGGGTTTAACTTGCAATTCTTTATTGGTAGGATGGCTTATTTTGAGTTTTGTTGTTGTTCTGCCATATAGGAACCAGATTTGAATATTTACAAGGTATAAATATATTCTCTAATAGTATACATTTGGGATTATATATAGGTCTTTTCCTATCATAAGATCATCTAACCATTTTTATGTTTCCTTCAAGTCCTTTTATAGTTTGGTTTTTCCTAGTTTAAATACTTATACATGGACTGGATTTTCCCAAATGGACTAATAGAGTTCTAACTTCACTTTTTCCCAAATGGTCAGCCCATTTTCTTAACACCAGTCATTGAATAAAATAAATTTCCTCATTGATTTGAATGCACTCTTTAGCTTATACTAAATTCTAGTAAATATTTGGGTACATTTCTGAGCTTTCCATTAAATTCATTTAACTATCTATTCCTGGCTCTGTAGGTACCCTACTATTTTAATTATTATAGCTTTTTTGTGTGTGTGTGCTGTACGTGGGCCTCTCACTGTTGTGGCCTCTCCCGTTGCGGAGCACAAGCTCCGGACACGCAGGCTCAGTGGCCATGGCTCGTGGGCCCAGCTGCTCCGCGGCATGTGGGATCTTCCTGGACTGGGGCATGAACCCGTGTCCCCTGCATCGGCAGATGGACTCTCAACCACTGCGCCACTAGGGAATCCCTATTGTAGCTTTTTTAAAAAAATAAGTTTTATTATCTGGAGGTAAGGCCTTACTCATAACTCTTTTCTTCAAAACGTATAGGCTATTTTCTCAAGTGATCAAGCTTTTTAAAAATTATGGTTTTAATTAGGACTATGTTAAGATTTTTAATAATCTGGGGAGACTTGATATTTTCATAAACCCTCTCCATTTATTCAAGTCTTTTCTTAAATTTCTCAGTAAAAATTTGTCTTTCGTTTTAAGCTTACTTAAAGTTTTTTTTAGGTATCTTATAAGTAGAATATATTTTCTAAGCATACTATTTTATCACTCTGATAAATGGGATCTTATTTTCTATTGAGATATTCCCAGTATATAGAGATGTCAGGAGTCCCCAAGGTCACCATCAAGCTCAATGGTTCACTAGGACTCCTATATAGGACTCAGAAGTTGTTATATCCATAATTATGGTTTATTACAGTGAAAGAATAGAGAGTAAAAGTAGCAAAAGGAAAGCATACAGGGCATTTCCAGAGGAAACCAGACTCAAACTTTCAGATATCCCCTCCCAGTGGAGCCACATGGGACACACTTAATTCCTCCAGTAACAATGTGTGACAATGCAAAGTGCTGCCAACCAGGGAAGCTCTCCCAAGCAGGCTTGAGTGCTTGGGTTTTTTACTGGGGTCATTCATGTAAGCATACAGCACTTGCATCACAGACTTCAGTTACCCAAGCTCCAGATCCCAGAAAGAAAGCAGGTGTTCACCCTAAATCACATTGTTAGCATAAACTATCTGGACAAACTGGTACAGCATGGCTCAAGGTCTCAGGTATGGAAAAACATTATTAGAACATTCCAAGATCTCAGCTCCTAGGAGCCAGCCAAAGGCCAATCTTGAAAATGGGCCTTTCATAGGAAAGTGTAGGGTTTAAGCAACTCAGGCCTGCTGAGTTAACCCTTTCCTACATAATAGGAAAGCTAACGATTTTGTATATTGACATTGGTCAGCTATCATGCTGAAAATATTTGTTTCCAATTCTTTTTTGTTGGTTTTTGTAGTCTTTCTAGCTAGACATTCATATCATCTGTGAACCATAGCAATTTTGTCTCCTGCATTCTGGTAAATACCAGAGTATATTTTGTGTCTTGTTATTAATGCATCTACTGGCATTTTGGGAACAATGGTGAATAGTGATAACAATGGGCATCAAGTCTTGTTCCTGTCCATTTTGGAAATGTTTCAAAGTTACTCATCATATTGGTGTTGGTTTATGACATATGTTCTCTTTCATGTTATTTCTAATTTATTTTTAAAAATGTTTTCCTGGAATTCCCTGGTGGCCCAGTGGTTAGGATTTGGCACCTTCACTGCGGGGGCCTGGGTTCGATCCCTGGTTGGAGAACTAAGATCCCACAAGCCACACAGCACGGCCAAAAAAAAAAAAAAAAATTTCATGAACAGCTGAGAAATTTAATCAAATGCTTTAGGGGTATCTGTCAAGATACCCCTAAAGTCAATCACACCTAAGATACTCAAGGAAATAAAATGTGAGCTGAGAATTTTATATCCAGTAAAACCGATCTTCAATGATAAGGGGTACAAATGATTAATAAGATGCAAAAACTCAGGGAACATTATTCCCACAAGTCCTTATTGAGGAATCTACAAGAAAATTAACATCCTACAACCAAAATGAATAGAGACCCACCCACATAAGTCTAGTAATGAGCATTAAATATATAGTTATTTGTAAAACTAATACTAACTGAGTGTTAGAAGAACAGAGACAGTATGTAATGGTTGTATGTTCAGGTAATGGTCAACTTTTGTACAACTCCAAAAAATGGAGGGAGCATATGCAAAAAATCACACATCTTTAAAAACTCTTCTCAGTAATTATATTGGTAGTGGAAATATTAGTAATAGATCAATATTTTGAGAGTGTTATATATATAATTTAAAATGAATAAGTAACTATGAGATATTCTAATATCCTCTGTGTCCTTAAGAACTAGGATTTTTAGCAGGTAGAAAAAAGGCGATACAGATAAATACAGAAGTGGTATAGCTGAATTTGAACTGGAAGCATCAATATGACTTCATCAGATATTTTATTTAACATGCTGTTTTTATTTCCTCTATCCACTGAAGAGTCTTAGAAAAAACGATCAACCCATTAGCAATAAGCATCTCTGCTGCCCAGATTGTGGCACTGAAATTCCAATTCTCACTTCAAGACTTCTTGAAGAAATGACAAATTCCAGGTCTGGGAAAGAACTATACAAGATGAACCTGGAACATCATGTCATACCAGATAGCAAGAAAGCTATCAAAGACTCAGGAGTCCATGTAAAAAAGGCTCCCATTGGCCAAAACATAGGACAATTTGAGCTCCAAGTTGGATAATAATCTCAATGGATTGAAACACAGCAAATACACTTAAATCCATGAATTCATGTTGATACTTAGAGAAAAAAAAGTAAATGACCATCTTTTGGAGGATGAAAGGGAAACAACTCATTGTTTTCAACACTGTAAATAAAGGAAAATAATCAAGCATTTATCTTATATTTCTTATATACACTGTACCACTATGTAACAAAATATTAGACAAGAGGAATCATCTCTAATAAAATTATTCCAAATAATGAAATTATAAAATTAGAATTAGAATATCGCCATTTTGAGCCCCCAATTAATTGAACATCAACACTCAACAATAACACAAATAATTACGTGACTCTTGATTAGAAAAAACAAAAAACCTTACACTCTTGCCAAAGGGATCAAACGTGAGTCTTATTAAGTCTCTGGATCCAACAACCAATTTGCATGAATAAGGAGGGCAAATAAATATGTTGAACTTCACCATGAGTACATAATCATCAAAATCCTGTCTGTGGGAAATTCTACAGATCAAATATTTTGGGTTTATCAACAGATAACTGTAAGAAAAAGAAAAAGATGGGGAGGAAAACTATATACTAAAAAAGACTTAAAAGACACCATTTTTTTCAATAAGCAAGACTAAATTATGATGTATAGTCATGCACACCTGAATATTCAAAGTACACAGAAATTTAAAAAACTAGTTACTGTAAAAATAGTAATAGTTGTTACTTCTAGGGGGTCACTGGGGGTTGAGATTAAAACTGGGCACACAGGGGCTTGTGAGATGTATGAAAAAGTTCTATTGCTTTGCCTGAGTGGTAGTTATTTTATCTTATAATTCATTATAAATGTATAATTTGCATGGGTTCTCTTTTCTATATTTGTGTATTACTTTACAATAAAATAGCAAAAAAATTCACTAAATGTGTTACTTGCATATATTTTACTGGTCAAATATGAATTGCCTTTTTAAAACAGGTACTTAGGAAATGTTACTGTTGTATTTTAAAATGAGGAACCTGAACTCTATAAAGAAATAATTCCAGTTTGCATGATGATTGCCTTCATCGAATGGCATTAATCATTCATGCTAGTATAATGTTATCCTGGATTAATAAGGACATGATAGACTTCTACTCAAGAAAGATAAGTCAATATAATTCATTTATTTAAGACTTACTGGATGCTTACTATGTGCTTGATTTTTCTTTCCTGAATGAATGATACTTCAGGTCACTGGAAATATTTGACTAGCTATGGTCAAACAAAACTGACCAAAAATACTTCATTATCTTAACCAGTTTTCCCTTCAGAAAAGTAGAAAGTATATTTTCTATCTTCCCATATAGCTACATTTAAGTCATATTCATGAAAGCTGACTCATCAGCAATTTCACTCTTAAAACAGCAGGGCTTTTCCACCTGCCTACCTTTCACCAATAGTAATAGCTGCTAGGCAGTGGGCAAGACTGTAAGCCACTAGTACAATACCCATACTCTTAACTTTCCTTACTAACATAATTTCAATACTATTTGGGGTGCCAATTGGATCTAGCTAAAAGTTACTTCCTGGCTTCCCTTACAATAAGGAGTGATTGTGTGAGAAGTAGCCAGACCACCTTGTGGGGCTTTCAACTGACATGTGCCCTTTTGCCTCTCCCTACTTCCATCTCCTTCCAGTCAGGAATACATATGTGATGACTGGAGTTGCAACAACTACCATGGCAGCCTTGGGGAAGGAATTCAGTACTAATCATAGCCAAGATGAGAGAACCTAGTTTCTGGTGATGTCGTGGAGCCACCACAGGGACCCTGTTCTGATTATCTCCAGACTCCCCTTTGCAGAGGAAAATAAATCCCCCAATTTACTTAAATGCCTCTATTGTGAATCTCTGTTACTCAGCTAATTATTAACCAAAGCAATAATCCCTGATTATTATGAGTATCAGCAGTGTCAGTGTCAAACAATAAAAAGTACATACAGATCCACCACTTTAGAGAAGTCCAAATGAAGTTGCAAAAAAAAAAAAAAAAGAAAGAAAAAGAAAAGGAAAAAGAAAATAATCCTCGGAGGTGGAAATTATACTTCATCTCTCCTTCCATATTAAAGAAGGGGTACTAGGACTGAACAGCATAAGCAAGATGTGATAATTTGAAGGGGAAAATGGAATTTAAATAATCAACAATGATAAAGTGCCAATCTTCATTGTTTATCTTCTAGAACTTTCTATTGAATGTCACTGGTAACATCAGCAGTGGCATCAAAAATATTTATTAGGTATCTGATTAACTGAAAATTATACAGAGTTAAGTACTGTTTCAATGAATTTGACAGCACGATCTCTGCCTCCTAGGGAACGCTCATGTGTGCACATGTCACAACATCTGAAGAGCTTCAAAGACACAATGATTGCCATTAAAAAGAAAAACATACTTTTTGGCAACTTCCAGGACACATCATTTCTTTCCATCATTGGCAAGACCTTGGCTGGAATTCTTTTGGATCAGCTACTGCTCAATGATGGCAACTGTGTACTACCAGAATAACTGTGGCTCTAAACCACAGGGCAACTGACATAATCTTTGCTCTATGTCAGAAATAAGAAAAATACAGAAAACAGCCTGAATATTACTAAATTTATTGACTGCACTGAAAATTTTGATGTTGTCTGTAGACCTCAACTATGAATTACTATGTAGCTTTTTGGGACTGCAATTTGTCAGGATCTAAGAAGCTGGTGGTACTGTGCACCTTAATTAATCAACAGTCATTTAAACAGCTACTATACACCCAGCACTATGCAGATTACAGTTATTTTTATGATTGTCTATTTAATGAATATCTCTCCCACTAGAATACAAACTTCATATAGAAGAGCCTGAGGCTATCTTGTCCACTACTGAATTCTCAGTGCCCAGCACAGTGCCTGGCATATATTATTAGATACACAATAACCACTTCTTGAATGAATAAATGTACAAGGGAATTACAAGACACAATACTTTCATTTCCCCACTAGAGAGACAAAACATAAAATAACATCTTATTATCTAGACTAATCTTCACAATTCCCACTGTCTAGGGCAGTGCATCCAACAGAACTTTTTTACAATGATGAAAATGTTCTATGACTACATTGTCCATCCAATGATAGCCACAAGCCACATGTGGCAACTGAGCACTTGAAACGTGGTTAGTGCAACTACACTACATTACCCTGTCCTCATCTTATGCTATATAGCTTCATTTGGCTTTTATTAAAATTTCAATTAAGAATTTGTGGGAGTTTGAAATAGCAAGTGGGGAATTCTAACTTATGCCCTTCCAATAAACAATGTCCCTTTTCCCCTGCTAGTACTGCCCCCAAAATATACACAACTAAATGAAATCCAAGAAAGATGGTTAACAGGTTGTTTGCCTGGGAATTCCACTCCACCAAGTTGTGGTTAAAGAAAGAGTAGAAGAGAGTTTAGCCATCTTTAACTATACAGAGAACTAACAACATTTCAAGTACACAGTATTAAAGTTATAAAATCAAACATTTAGAAGACAAATCCATGGAAATAATATCTCCATAATAGTGTTAGGTAGGCAGGCCGTATCCCAGCTCAATCTGTGCTGGATGGTTAATGGGACTGTCACATTGCAGCACATTTATTCAATTATTCAATATATGTTTACTGAGCGCTAACTATGTACCAAACCTATTTAAAGCACTAGGGATACAGCAAGGAACAAACTGATATAAGCCCTGTCCTCATGGAATTTACATTTTGGTGGATAGACACCCAATCAACAAAGAAATAAGTAAAATATATAGCATGTCACGTGTTACTAAGTTCTATGGAGAAAAAGCAGGTAAGAGGGGCAGGGTGTAGAGGGAAATGGCTGGCTAGGGAAAACCTTACTGAAAAGATGACATTTGAGACAAAATTTGGAGATAAAGGGTCAAGCCAGCAGATACCTGAGGAAAGAGACTTTCTTTTTTTTTTTTTTTTTTTTATTTTACAAATTTAATCAGTTATACATATACATATGTTCCCATATCCCCTAGGAAAGAGACTTTCAGGTGAGGAAAGAGCAAGTTCAAGGAACTTGCATGTTCCCGGAACAGAAAATAATAAGCTAATGTGCCTGAAGATGAGTGAGCAAATTTAGGAGTGTAGAAGAAGAGATCAGAAAGTCAGAGAGGGCACCAGATCAAGAAGCAGCTTGGAAGGCAATATAAGGACCTTGAATATAATTCTAAGAATGATGGGAAACCTTCAGAGGATTTTGAAGAAGCAAGTGAAGTGATCTGACTTGCATTTTTAAAGGTGTACTCTGCGTGCAATATTGAAGAGACTGTTGGGGGCCAAGGTGGGGTACAGAATGGAACAAAACTGACAAAATTCCTGGTCCTCAGTTCCCTTACATTCTAACAGACCAGAAGCAGATACTTCTCAATCTTACAAAGGACTTTTCTTAATTCGGTGTTTTAATTATGCAATATATACAACTGGTTAAAAGCTGATCTCATGGATACTTGCAACAACAACAAATGGTAGATAAGCAGGTGCTTCTACTAAAAGCTTCTAAAAGGAGATTTGTCAAGTATATTCTGCCCTGAGCAAGATAACAGGAAGAGGCTAGCTAGCTGGTTCGACATACATAGATATCTAAAAGGGGGTGGGTGTCTCCATATCTTTCCCAGCCAATTCATGTTTCATAAAAAGATCTTGACTACCAAACTATTAAATTACCAAAAGAAGGTCTACTTAAAATAAGACAATACATTTGCAGCAACATGGATGGACCTAGAGATTATCATATTAAGTGAAGTAAGTCAGACAAATATCATATCACTTGTATGTGGAATCTAAAAAAATTATACAAATGAACTTACTTACAAAACAGAAATAGACTCACAGACAGAGAAAACAAACTTATGGTTACCAAAGGGATAGCAGGGAGGTGGGGGGAGAGATAAATTAGGAGTTGGGGATTAACATATACATACTACTATATATAAAATAGATAAACAAGGACATACTGTATAGCACAGGGAACTATATTCAGTATCTTGTAATAACCTATAATGGAAAAGAATCTTAAAAAGAATATATATATGTGTGTGTGTGTGTGTGTGTGTGTGTATGTGCATGTGTGTGTGTAACTGAATCACTCTGCTGTATACTTGAAACTAACACAACATTGTAAATTAACTTATTTCAATTTAAAAAATGGTTTTAAAAAAGGCTATAAAGATTCACGATTTCTACTCTGATTCACATCATCCAGAAATCTCTGGTTTTCCTGGAAATGTTAATAGCCAAAAGAAATCTCACAGCAACTCTTTTAAAATAACAGCAGCAGCAGCAGAGAAACTATATATGAAGTGGTTAAGAGGAGAGACTCATGAGACACTGTCTGAGTTGACTCTTACCTCTACCACTTTCTAGATGTACGATGCTGAGCAAGTGGCTTAGTCTCTACCTCATAGGGTTCTTGTGAGGATTAAATTAGCTAAGATACAAATCGTGCTTAGCACAAAGCTTGGCACATTGGAAATGCTCAGTAGGTATTGCTTTACAAGTGTAATGATATTTACTGAACACTTACTATGTCCCAGGAACAACTAAGTGCTTACATATCAATTCTTACAACAACCTTCTGCAGTAGGTACCAACATTACCTGCATTTTGCAGGAGAGGAACTAAGCAGAGAGGATAAGTAACATGGTCACATGCATACAATAAGTGGCAAAACTGAAAGATTCAAACCCAGACACTCTGGCTCCACAGCACAGGATCTTAAATGAGGCTATTCTGCCTCCCACATGCTAGAGTTTATCATATCTATACTTGTGGTAGGCCAAAAAATACTGCCACCCCCCCAAATGTATTCATGTCAAATCTCTGAATGAAACCTTATTAGGGGAAAAACCATCTTTGTAGATGTGACTAAAGTTAAGGATCCTGAGATGAAGAGGTAATCCTAGATTATCCTGGTGGGCTCTAAATGTCATCACATGAATAAAAGAGGGGCAGAGGGATATTAGGGACAGACACACAGAGGACAGACATAGAGAAGACCATGTCAGAGCCTGTGGAGGGAGTATGGCCCTGCCTAGAGCTTGACTTCAGACTTCTGGCCTCCAGAACTATGAAAAGCACATTTCTGTTGTTTCAAGCCATCAAGTCTATGGAAATCTGTTACAGCAGCCCTAGGAAATCAATACAATACTCTACAATATTCTAGAACCCATCATACCTTGTTTCACCTGGCCTCTTAATAAAAATTTAGTCATACATTTATCTCTTACTTATTGAAAGTCTATTATATGCCAGACTCTATTCTTGATATTGGGGATAAGAAAACAAGGTCCCTACCTCAGGGACATTGGGGGAGATGGACAATAAACATGTAAACAAATAAGTTTAGAAAATAATAAGCACAGTGAAGAAAATAAGGAGTGAAATGGAATAGGGAATAACTGGGAAGAAGGTTCCCCTAGGCAGTGGAGACAAGGAAGCAATCTAAGAAAGTAGGACATTAAGAACCTCATGACGATGCCCACGCAAATAACAGGAGGAAGAAGCTCCTGACAGAGGGGACAGCAGGGCAAAGATCTTATCTTGGCATTTAAGAGGAACAAAAAGAAGGCCAATATGGCTGGAGAGTGATGAAAGAAGTAGGGAAGAATAAGAAATAAACTTAGCAAGGAAGGCATGGGCCAGGCCACGTAGGACATTTGCATCAGTTATCTACTGCTACAGTAATGCTATGTCACACACAAAACTTCATCCTATAGCTTGGGTTTCTGGAGTCTGCTGGGAGTCTGCCAGGAAGCACTGCTGACCTCAGCTGGACTTGCTCTAAAGTCTGTTATTTGAATGGATGTCAGCTGAGGATGGCCTCAGCTGTGACAACTGGGGCTCTGCCCCATGTGGTCCTCTCTGCAGCAGGCTAGCAGGGGAATGTTCTCATGGTGATGGCAGAGGTTCAAGAGGGAATCCCCCAATGTGCAAGACTGCTTCATTAGTTAAAGCAAGTCACCTACCTGAGGCCAAAGTCAAGGAGTGGGCAGGTCACCCTGCCCAAGATGGGAAAGCAAAATTACATGGTACAGATATAGGAAACAATGAACGATTGAAGCTATCAATGCAAGCTTCTGCAGATATGTAGGGCCTTGATAAACTAATAAATATAACTAACAATTATTTTCTAAATGGGATGATTATGCATTACAAAAGTAGGAGTTAAGAAAAAGAGAAAGGTCTTGAAGAATATTTGAGATTTAGATGGGTGGAGAGACAAGATGAGGGAGTTCTAAGAGTGAAGAATAACATGAACAAATTTGTGATGGCAGAAAAGAGCACTGTACCTAAATAGAAAGAAAAGAATGGCATGTAAATCAATATCAAGATGCTTCTATCTTATCTAATCTCTACCACAAACAGAAGAAAATGAAGTAGCAAAACTGAATCTCATATTCATCCTACATAGGAGAAACCACTGCATTTCAAAATGCTGTGAGAGTCTAGAGTTCTCAACATGATAATCAGGAATGTCTAAGGGCTTGAGACAGTCATGAGAGTACAAACACTAGGATTCCTAACATGTGCGACAATGAAGATTCAATGCAGTATTTACCAAAATGGTGAGGAAGCCTGAAATTATGAATCAGTGTATACAATGTAATAATCCTTTTTGGTAAGCCAATATTAAGAGCTATCATCAGATGGTTATTTTGGAAGGATGCTATCATATGACTCCAAAATTGCCAAGAATCAAAACAATACCCAAGAATCATCTTGGCAAGAAATTGAAAATTTTGGCCAGAAACATAATCTCAAGCATGTTCATATAACTCTTGATGTTACTTATATCTTGATTTGTTGCATTAAAGTTTTAAGGCAATTATCGATATTAGTCTAAGCTCTAAAAACTGGTAATGCATAATTCACTAGAACTGGCTCTTCATTTGGCTCTTTAAAATGTTATTAATTGTGCTTATATAACACTAATATCAACATATCATCTAGTTATGAGACTCAGGGAAAAGCCAGTCCACTAGCCTTCATAGACAGAGATGAATTCAAATGTTTACACAGTTAACTAAAAGGAGGAAAGTGTATGCAAGGCAGGCCCATAACTCAAATACATACTATAGCAATATAAATATTTAAATCAATTAACCCACATTTAGCAGATGCAACAGTGGAACAAAGTTTGAGGATACCAATGTTCCTACTCACCTGGTCTCATATTCACTGGACTAATTCCTGTAGAGCATCATCAACTCTCCCCACATCTCCCACCTACCATCCCACAAATCCACTGCACTGAGCATGGTGAGAACCCCTACCCAACCCCACTGTTAGAGCAAAATTGAAGAGCTTTATGGTCTCCACAACTCTCAGCTGAGCCCCATATACATGAAGAATCTCTAAGCACTCCCTGCAAGGCTGGGTTCTGGAAGCCTTGAATATCTCCTCTGAACCCTCAAATTAAAGACAGACTAAAATACGTTCTTCCTGGAAAGAATGGAGACAACTTAGCATACAGATTCAAACTCTTTCAGAAGTGTAACCTCCTAATTCTAACTGCTGAATTTTGAGTGGCATAAATGCCCACCAGGAGATATCCTTCCCTGCCAACTACATAAACGTGAGAGAGAGAGAGAGAGAGAGAGAGAGAGAGAGAGAGAGAGAGAGAGAGAGAGAGAGAGAAAGAGAGAGAAACCCCCTTCTAAGGAAACGCCTGGACTAATTCTCTTGCCAAGCAAATCTACCACTCCATATACCGTTATCCTTGCTCTCCATCCAAATATGAGCCACTCTAGTCATCTATCTCCCACACACTCTCATCTCCAAATGGCTCTGTGCTTCCCCTCTCCTCCCTTTCCACTCTTCTGCGTAATCAACACCCTTCTGGCCTTCTCCACTTCAGTGATCTTTTTACCACCACACATACTTAAGTGTTGGGAATGGGAATGAATCTCACTTTTACTCCAGTCAATAGCTTGTAAAACCTCCTGTTAGTTCAGTCCCATAAATTCAGCATGCCACTTCTTTCTCTTGCTTATCACCATGCTATAATGTCTTCCATTTTAAAAAGAAATCTTCCCTTGGCACCACACCCTTTTCTGCCCACAGCCCAATTTTTCTGCATTCCTCAGTGTAAACTGTTGGCATATTGCTTATATTCACCATTGCCACTTATTCTCTTCCCATTCTTTCTTAAATCCTCTTATTGGGATTTGGTCTCTACCAGAGTCACTGAGAAACTTCATTAAGGTCATCAGTGGCTAGCACGCGTCCAACTCAAAGATAAATTCTCAGTTCTCATCTTACTCACCCAGCAGCATTGGGCACAGCTGATCACTGTGCTTTTCTTTTTTTTTTTTTTTTTTTTTTTGCTGTACGCGGGCCGCTCACTGCTGTGGCCTCTCCCGTTGCGGAGCACAGGCTCCGGACACACAGGCCCCGCGGCCATGGCTCGCGGGCCCAGCCGCTCCGCGGCATGTGGGATCCTCCAGGATCGGGGCACGAACCCGTGTCCCCTGCATCGGCAGGCGGACTCTCAACCACTGCGCCACCAGGGAGGCCCTGCTTTTCTTCATTTATTGAGACGATCATGTCTTTTCTCCTTTATTCATTTAATGTGCTGAATTTAATTGATGTTTTAAAAAGTTAAACCACTTTACAATGATGAAATAAACTTCATCTCGTCGTGAAATGTGACCTTTTTCATATAACTGGATTGTTTGATAATATTTTGTTAAGAATTTTTACATTTATGTTCATGAGAAAGATTGGCCTATAATTTTCCCTTCTTATAACATCCTGGTCAGGTTTTGGTACCAAGTTTATGCTAGACTCATAAAAAAAGTAAGTAAATGTATCAGGATTCAATCAGAGAAACAGAACCACACACACATATATGCATGTATACTTATATATAAACATACACGATTTGTTACAGGGATTTGATATTGTGCAACTGTGGAAGCTAATTAAGCAGTCTTCATAAGATTCTTTCATCTGATGCTGGAGTCCACAGGGCCTCAAACAGTTGAAAAGGAAAGATGGATGTAAAGTAGGGAAGAGCAAGGACAAGCTGGAATCCACAAGCAAGTTGAAACCAATAAGGACAGAATGAAACTCTTATCAGATCTTGCTTGGTATGGATGTCCTGCAGGAAAGTTAGTGCCCTTTATCACAGAACTACACACATGCACATATCCCAGGAGTCAGAGAAATGGAAAGTGGATTCAGGGTAATTGCAGGCCTGACTGCTGCCCCAGGCCAACCAGGTGAGCTGACAGGTAAGCAATACCATGTATGAGTTACAAAATGGCTGCTGCTTCATTTCCATCCTCCAAATCTCACACAAGAATGTCTCTTGTGGCCCACTCCAGCTAGAAGGACAGAAATTTTGGAAAGTGTAACTGAGACTAGGCAAGTTGATACATTACAGAGCTACACAGAAACTGTTCCTCCTTTATTTTCTGACACTTTCTGTAAGATTGTTATTATTGTTTGGAAGAATTTATCAGAGAAGTCATTTGGGCCTAGAGTTTTCTTTGTGACAAAGCGTTTTAATTTATAGATTCAATTTCCTTGATATAGAAATATTTAGATTTTCTATTTCTTCTTGTGCCAGTCTTATGTCTCTTTGTTTACAGCATTTGTCTAGTTCAGGGGTCAGCAAACTATGGCCCTCAGGCTGTCTGTATTTGTAAATAAAGTTTTACTGCGACACAGCCATACCCAATCATCACATATTGTATATGGCTGATTTTGTGCTGCAGTGGAAGAGTTGAACAGATGCAACTGTATAATCCACAAAGCCTGAAATATTTACCATCTGGACCTTTATAGAAAAAAGTTTTGCCAATCCCTGATCCAGCTCATCTAAATTTGACAATTTCTTTGCAAAAATTTGTTCATAATACTCACTATCTAATGTCTATAAGATCTGTAGCAATGTTCCCTTTTTTCATACCTGATATGAGTTGTGTGTGTCCTTCTTTCTTGATCAGTCTTACTACAAGTCATCAATTTACTAATCTTTTAGCTTTGTTAAATTTTTCTATTGTATGATTGCATTCTATTTTATTGATTCCTGCTCTTATATTTAATAATTCCTTATATTTTCTTTGGGTTTACTTTGCTATTCTTTCACTAATTCCTTCAGATGTAAGATTAAATCATTGATGTTTCCAATCTTTTTTATTTTCAAGAATATGCATTTTAGAGCTATGTATTTCCCTATAAGCACGCATTAACTGAATCCCACAAGTTATGCTGTGTTTTCATTATCACCAATTCAAAATATCTTCTAATTTATATTGTGATTGTTTTCTTGAACCACACATTATTCAAAAGTATGTTGGTTAATATTTAAACATTTGTAGATAGTCTTAGATATCTTTGTTATTCATTTCTAGTTTAATAATTCCAGTGTGATAAGAGAATATACACTACGATTTCAAACATGAAATTTGTCGAGACATAGAATATCCAAATCAGTCTTGAAAATGAACCAAGTTGAGTCATTTACACTCTTGACTTCAATATTACTCTAAAACTACAGTAATCAAGATAATATGGTACTGAGATAAGCACCAGTTAGATCAATAAACAAATTAGAGGGCCCAAAAATAAGTCTGTACTTTTGGTCACTTAATTTTTGATAAAGGCACCAAAGCAACAAAATAGGGGAAGGAGAATCTTTTCAACAAATGGTGTCTAAACAGCTTGATATCCACATGAGAAAAGGAACTTAATCCCTACCTCACACTCACACCACACACAAAAATTAATTTGAAGTGGATCAAGGACCTAAATGGAAAAGTTAAAACCATAAAGCTTTTAGACAAAGTATAGGGGGATATCTTCATGTCTCAAACATGTCAAGTGAAAGATGCCTTACACAAAAGATTACATACTGCATAATTCCAAAACAGGCAAAACTAATTCACAGTGGGAAAAATCAGAACAGTGATTTCCTCAGAGCTGAAGGTTGGGGTGAGGAGTGGAGGTGGGTGAGTAGTGGCAATTAATTATGAAGAGGCAAGAGATAACTTTCTGGGGTGATGACAATGTCTTATCTTGAGTGTAAGTTACATAGGTATATGCATTTATCAAAACTCAGGAAACATACACTTGTGATTTGTACATTTTATTTTTTGTAAATTTTACCTGAAAAGAAAAAAACTGTAAACAAATATTAAAAGCTAGTTAATGACATGCATGTTGAAGTAATTTGTGGAAAGTGTACTAATGTATGTAATATATTTAGAAGTGCATTAAAAGAACAAGGTGATTACTAGAGGGATAGAAAGATGGACAGATAATAAAACAAGTACACTAATAAATTAATGGTAGAATCTAGGTGGATGTATATGGGTTTTTCACTGTATAAATTTGAGAAGGAATTCTAAGTTTAGTTATATCTTTTGATAATATAAATGAGCAATCTTGGTTTTAAGACTCATAAAATTAGCCATTAAGAAATTCAGGGTTCTAAGTAAAATAATGACCAATCTCTAATTTGGGTTCCATTTTATTTATTGGCATCACATGGCAAAGATATGTTAATTAAAGGAAAGAGAATTTCCAAAAAGTGATTTACAAATATATGGTGTTAGTAGTAGTTCTTCAGAAAATGAAGATTGCATTTGATATAAACTTTTTGCCTTTCCAAGGTTTTCTGAACCACCCAAGCCCATCTGGCAATAGTTTTTCTTCTTCAAAGTTCCTTTCTACCACTTGGGGACACTTAATTTTCAGCATCAATGGAAAAGAAATCTACTATGCTCCATTGCACATCAGAGTAACCAATGTTTAAAAAAAATTATCATTTAAAAAAATTGGAATCTACCTCCGTAATTAAATGGTTATGGGAAAACCTCATAATGTTCAGAGACTATGACAACTTAAGCAAAATAAAGGAAAACACTAACTAACTTTTCTAAACTGTCAAAATGGTTTGGATTTGGTCCCAATTTTGGGTGAAGATCAGCCAAACCAAATCATCTGGTGGAAATTTAAAACAAAATACATAATTGTTAATATTTATTAAACTTCCAGAACAACAGCTAAGAAAAAACGTTACCATTAATGAGGACTTTTGTAGATTAAACAGCCACCTCCAAAGCAGGTTCATACCCTGGGAAACAAACCAGGGCACAATTAACAACATTAAAAAAATAAGGCAGCCCTAAGAGCAAAGAAGTCAGAGGACTTCGAAGTTTTTTATTTATAAATACACTCTCAGGAAACATGTACCTAATTAGATTTAAACAGTCCCCAAGAGAATTAGCAGCTAACTACACCCATTTCTGATCAAATATACTTAAAGAAATCAGAATATTAAACAGCACCATTTAAGAATTTGAAATATAACCCCATAACACGAGTTTAAAAGGAAATAATTTAATATGCAATGCCATATACATTTTGTGCAAATGGATTCAAATTCCCTTGCAGAGAGAATTTTCCACTAAAGAATGAATTGAGACGTCCATTTCCAGCAATATGGCAGACTACTTGTATAGAGAACACCTCTCAGTAAAAAACTGAAAATGCTAAGTATGGCTGGAATGGTGGTAAAATAAGAAAAACCACAGAAGGCCAGAAAAGAGAAAGTGCAATATTCCACAGGGGTTAACAAGGATTAGAGCCTGCATTTGCTCAGAGGTTCTGTGAATTCCTGGTGGCTTAGCACCTGGTTTTAATGGCCCACATGTGCTGGAAGAGAAGACAGCACATGTGGGCCGTAGAAGGAAACATGCCTGTGTCAGGAATGGCTCTGAGAAGAAGTGGGGGGGTGTGGGGAGGGAAATTATACACACACACACACACACACACACACACACACAAAACCCAGATAATTCCTAATGACAAAAGAATACTCGCTTAGTTTGGTATTAACTCTGTGTCCTGAAAAACCGCAAGAAGAAATTTTGGTTTAAAGTGGCCCTGGAAGGACTTTCCCGGTGGTCCAGTGGTTAAGAATCCGCCTTCCAATGCAGAGGACACAGGTTCAATCCCTGGTCGGGGAACTAAGATCCCACATGCCGCAGGGCAACTAAGCCCGTATGCCTCAACTACTGGGCCCACACGCCTCAACTAGAGAGCGCATGTGCCACAAACTACAGAGCCCACACGCTCTAGAGCTCGTGTGCCACAACTACAGAGCCCACATGCCACAACGAACAGCCCACGCTGCAACGAAAGATCCAGAATGTCGCAACGAAGATCCGCGTGCCTCAAATAAGACCCGACACGGCCAAAAAAACCCATAAAATAAAGTGGTTCTGGATTGGTACTGCTCCAGGCACCTGGCAGAAGAAAACACAGGAATTTCAAAAATTCCTTTGGATGCAGCTCAATGAATACAGGAACAAAATGAAAATTCACTAAACACATGAAGAAGACACTATGAGCTAGGATCAGCAGAAGTAACAAACTGCAGAATCAAATAAGCAAATACAGGAGACACTTGAATAACTAGGTACAAATATAAAATGTTTAAAGATAAAAATAAATAAATGTTTAATAGATTTAAGACAATAAAATAGATTGAAAATATGAATAAAAAATAGAAAACCATAATTGAACCAGGCAGATCTGAAAAGAAACCAACTAGAACTTTTAAAAAATATAAGAAGTTAAATTAAAAGCTCAATACACAGGTTAAACAGCAGATTAAATACAAGTGAAAGTGTACTGGTGAACTGGAATACAACTCTGAAGAAATTATTTAAAGTGCAGCACACAGAGAAAAAGAGAAAAAGAGGAAACAGAGGTTATAAGATATGGAGGATAGAGTGAGCAGGCAGGCCCAATATATATCTATTGGGAATTCCAGAAGAAAAAACAAGAGAACAGGGGAGAAGAAATATTCAAAGAAATAATAACTAATACTTTTCCAGAATTCATGAAAAACATCAACCCTCAGATTCAAGAATCTAAACCAGGATGAATTATAAGAAATTCATGCCCAGACACATCATGTAAAACTGCAGAACAATGAAGTCAAAGAGAAGATTTTAAAAAGCAGCTAGATAGAGTACAGAGATTACATATAAAGGAATCATGATTAAAACCAATAGCTGAATTCTCTGCAGTAACAATGAAAACCAGAAGAATTGAAGCAATAATAAAGTACTAAGAGAAAACAATTGTCAACTGAGTAACTTTATAGTCTTGAAAATATTTTTCAAGAATAGCAAGAGACATTTAATTAAAACAAAACAAAACAGTTTATTATTAACAGAACCTCACTAAGTTAGCATCTCACTTAGTATACTTCAGAAACATGTACTTCAGAAAGAAGATAAATGATTGTCCAAAGAAAGATCTCAGACATAAAAGGAAATGGTGAGGAAAATAATAGTAAACTTGTAGGTAAATCTAAACCAATGTTAACTGTATAAAATAATAAAATAATCCCTCATTTGTTTCATTAAAAAAATCAAGATAGAACTTAAATCTTTGAAAATAATAGCATACAAATTAGGAATAATGGTGACCAGAGTTAAGGATTTTCAGGTCTTCACATTATTTGCGAGGAGGACAAAAATACTGATTAACTTTAAATGTAAATAACTGAAGATGATATTAAAATGTCTAGGGTACCCTTTAAAAGAATGAGAAATAGATTAAACTTAAATCAGAAGCCAAGAAAGGGAAGTAGGAAACATATTAGAACAAATAAAAATCACAAAAGAAGACAGTAGTACTGAATATTAGTAATTCAGTAAACAGAATAAATGTAAATGGACTAAACTCTCCAAGACAAAGAAGGTCAGATAAAAAATTCCAAATTCAGCTATATGATATTTTCAACAGACACATATAAGACATACAGATGATATAGGAAAAGTGATAGTAATAAACACATTATTAAAGATAGAGAGGGTCATGATACATGGTTTGGTTTTTGGGAAAGACAAAACAATCTCTAATTTGAATGTCCTAATAACATAAGCTCAAAATAAATGAAGCAAAAATTACAAACTACAGCGCTTCCCTGGTGGTGCAGTGGTTGAGAGCCTGCCTGACGATGCAGGGGACATGGGTTCGTGCCCCAGTCCGGGAAGGTACCACATGCCGCGGAGCGGCTAGGCCCATGAGCCATGGCCGCTAAGACCGCGCGTCCGAAGCCTGTGCTCTGCAATGGGAAAGGCCACAGCAGTGAGAGGCCCGCATACTGCAAAAAAAACAAAAAACAAAAAAAACCCTACAAATAGAATTAGATAAACCCATTATCATAGTCAAAGATTTGCAAATATCTCTCTCAGTAACTGACAGTTCATGCAGACAAAACAATCAATAAGACATAGAAGATTTGAACAACATATTATCATGTTTCATCTTGTAGACACATACAGAACCGTGCTTTCAAAAATAATATATACATAGGGCTTCCCTGGTGGCGCAGTGGTTAAGAATCCACCTACCAATGCTGGGGACATGGGTTTGATCCCTGGTCCAGGAAGATCCCACATACCGTGGAGCAACTAAGCCCATGCACCACAACTACTGAGCCTGCTCTATAGAGCCCATGAGCCACAACTACTGAGCCCACATGTCACAACTACTGAAGCCTGCGCACCTAGAGCCCACGCTCTGCAACAAGAGAAGCCACCACAATAAGAAGCCCGTGAACCACAATGAAGAGTGGCCCCCACTCGCCACAACTAGAGAAAACCCACATGCAGCAATGAAGACCCAATGCAGCCAAAAATAAATAAATAAATAAATTTATTTAAAAAAATAATGTATACATATTCTTTTCAAGAATTTTCAGAACTTTTACACAAAATAAAGATATCATAGGCCACAAGGCAAGTTTCTATAGGTTGAACCATATGAAATTATTATTTGTATGTCAAAAACCATTGAAAATCATCACTTGCACATACTTCAACCTAATACTGATTTCAATTACTCTATAATTTATAGAACAAGATTTCTGACAACAAACTCAGTTTGGTTGGAACTTGGTATCCTCTCCCCAAAGTTTCAATTCCCATATATTCTAAATGCTAAAAATATCTAAGTAATTAATGGGTTGAAGAAGAAACAATAATGAAAGTTATAAAAACTTGGAATTAAACATTGAATATTCTACCTATCAAAACTGTGGGACTTAGGGATTTCCCTGAAGGTTCAATGGTTAAGACTCTGCACTCCCAACACATAGGGCAAGGGTTCGATCCCTGGTCGGGGAACTAAGATCCCGCATACTGCAGGGCACAGCCCAAAAAAAAAAAAAAATTGTGAGACTTAATAAAAATGATACATAAAGGGAGATGTATAATCTTTAATGCTGGTATTTTTTTTTAATTTATTTATTTTTTTCTTTTTGCGGTATGCGGGCCTCTCACTGCTGTGGCCTCTCCCGTTGCGGAGCACAGGCTCCGGATGCGCAGGCCCAGCGGCCATGGCTCACGGGCCCAGCCGCTCCGCGGCATATGGGATCCTCCCAGACCGGGGCACGAACCCGTATCCCCTGCATCGGCAGGCGGACTCTCAACCACTGCGCCACCAGGGAGGCCCAATGCTGGTATTTTTTTAAAGCCTAAATATTAATGAGTTATTCTAAATTAGTAAGTCAGGAAAATAGTAAAATGAACTTCAAATTTAAGAAATAATAAAAAGCAGAAATTAACAGAATAGAAAAAATATACAGTGAAGATCAACAAAGCCAAAAGGTTTTTTAAAGGCCAGCAAAATTGATAAATCTATAGCTAGCATGATCAAATTACAGAGGCAGAGGAGAGAGAGGCAGAGACCAAGAGATGACAAATAAGCGTAATTAGAATGAAAGACAACTACAGATAAAGCGAGGCTTCAAATAATTAGAAGAAAATATCATAACTAACTTTACACTAGAATATTTGAAAACAAGAAAATGGACAAATTCTATAAAATTTTAAATTCCTAAAACAAACTAAAAAAGAAACAGAGAAGCTGAATGTTCCTACAGCTCTGAAAAAAGTAAATCAACCATTAAGCCCACCAACAAAACACAAGCCCACATCACTTTACAGGAGAAAAAAAAAAGGAATAAACCCTGCTCCCTGCTTCATTTTATGAAGCTAGTACAACCTTAATGCCTTGGCAGACAAAGGCAATAGAAGAAAGGGAAATTACAGATCAATCTCACTCATGATAATAAATGAAAAATATATAAATCAAATATTACCAAATTGAATACAATAATATTTTAAAAGATTTGTTTCATAAACACATGGTTGCTTTAACATGAGAAAAATCTGTTCATTTTCTCAATGAAACACTGAAGGAGAAAAAGTATGATCGTTTCAATAGATACAGAAAAAGTATTCAATAACATTCAATAATTCATGATAAAAGTTATTAGTAAGCCAGAAATAGAAAAGAACATCTACAAAAAAACTAGAGCAAACATCATATTCGATGGTGAAAAGTTAAAAGCATTCTCTGTAAAATCAGTAATACTGCAAAGATGTCTTATCTCCATGTCCAACATTTACAGAAGGTTTTAGTCAGTCTGTTCGCACACGTGGACAGACACACAGATAAACACACACAAACACACACTTGCAAGAAGGAAATAAAATGTCATTATCTTATTATTTATATCAACTGTCTTTGTGGAAAACCTTAAAGAGTTAATACATTTATAAACTATTGAATTAAATAATAATAATTATTATTATTATTAGGGAATTAAAGACTTTAACAAGTTTTTTGTATAAGAGCACTAAACAAAAGCCAACTGCATGTGTACAAACCAGCAATAATGTTAGAAAAGGTATCTTAAAAGATACAATTTACAATAACTAAAAATAAGGAGCTTAATTATAATTAAATTATAAACAATTATAAATCTTGCAACAAAAGATAAGCAAGACCTTTAAGAAGAAAAAAACAAAATGTCATTAAAAGATTAAAGAAGATCTAAATAAATATGGAAAAATACCTTTGTGCTTTGTATTCATGTTCGTGAATAAGAAAATAAATTATCTACCAATGGCATTTTTCACAGAACTAGGACAAAAAATTTCACAATTTGTATGGAAACACAAAAGACCCCGAATAGCCGAAGCAATCTTGAGAAAGAAAACGGAGCTGGAGGAATCAGGCTCCCTGATTTCAGACTACACTACAAAGCTACAGTAATCAAGACAGTCTGGTACTGGCACAAAAACACAAATATAGATCAATGGAAGAGGATAGAAACCCCAGAGATAAATCCACGCACATATGGTCACCTTATCTTTGATAAAGGAGGCAAGAATATACAATGGAGAAAAGACAGCCTCTTCAATAAGTGGTGCTGGGAAAACTGGACAGCTACATGTAAAAGAATGAAATTAGAACACTCCTTAACACCATACATAAAAATAAACTCAAAATGGATTAAATAATTAAATGTAAGGCCAGACACTATAAAACTCTTAGAGGAAAACATAGGCAGAACACTCTATGACATAAATCACAGCCAGATCCTTTTTGACCCACCTCCTAGAGATATGGAAATAAAAACAAAAATAAACAAATGGGACCTAATGAAACTTAAAAGCTTTTGCACAGCAAAGGAAACCATAAACAAGACGAAAAGATAACCCTCAGAATGGGAGAAAACATTTGCAAACAAAGCAACTGACAAAGGAATGATTAATCTCCAAAATATACAAACAGCTCATGCCGCTCAATATCAAAAAAACAAACCCAATCCAAAAATGGGCAGAAGACCTAAATACATTTCTCCAAAGAATATATACAGATTTCCAAAAAAACATGAAAGGATGCTCAACATCACTAATCATTAGAGAAATGCAAATCAAAACTACAATGAGGTATCACCTCACACTGATCAGAATGGTCATCATCAAAAAATCTATAAACAATAAATGCTGGAGAGGGTGTGGAGAAAAGGGAACCCTCTGGGACTGCTGGTGGGAATGTAAATTGATTCAGCCACTACGGAGAACAGTATGGAGGTTCCTTACAAAACTAAAAATAGAACTACCATATGACCCAGCAATCGCACTACTGGGCATATACCCTGAGAAAACCATAATTCAAAAGGAGTCATGTACCACAATGTTCACTGCAGCACTATTTACAATAGCCAGAACATGGAAGCAACCTAAGTGTCCATCGACAGATGAATGGATAAAGAAGATGTGGCACATATACACAATGGAATATTACTCAGCCATAAAAAGAAACGAAATTGAGTTATTTGTAGTGAGGTGGATGGACCTAGAGTCTGTCATAGAAAGTGAAGTAAGTCAGAAAGAGAAAAACAAATACTGTATGCTAACACATATATATGGAATCTAAAAAAAAAAAATTGGTTCTGAAGAACCTAGGGGCAGGACAGGAATAAAGACACAGATGTAGAGAATGAACTTGAGGACACGGGGAGAGGGAAAGGTAAGCTGGGATGAAGTGTGAAAGTGGCATGGACATATATATACTACCAATTATAAAATAGCTAGTGGGAAGCAGTCGCACAGCACAGGGAGAACAACTCGTTGCTTTGTTGACCACCTAGAGGGGTGGGATATGGAGGATGGGAGGGAGACGCAAGAGGGAGGGGACATAGGGATATATGTATACATATAGCTGATCCACTTTGTTATACAGCAGAAACTAGCACAACATTGTAAAGCAATTATACTCCAATAAAGATGTTAAAAAAATGAAGATTCTAAAAAAAGAAAAGTGTCAATTCCCCTCCAAAATTAATCTATAGAACAGATGCAATTCCCTTCAAAATCCCATCAAGATTTCTCAAAAAACTTGCAAAACTGATTTTAAGATTTATATGGGGGACTTCCCTTGTGGCGTACTGGCTAAGAATCCGCCTACCAATGCAGAGGACATGGGATCAATCCCTGGTCTGGGAAAATCCCACATGCTGTGGAACAACTAAGCCTGTGCACAACCACTGAGCCTGCACTCTAGAACCCACAAGCCACAACTACTGAGCCCACGTGCCACAACTACTGAAGCCCTTGTGTCTAGAGACCGTGCTCCACAACAAGAGAAGCCACTGCAATGAGAAGCTTGCGCACTTCAATGAGGAGTAGCCCCTGCTCACTGCAACTACTGAGTGCCCATGTGCAGCAACGAAGACCCAACACAGCCCATTTATATGGAAAAGAAATGGACAAAAATAGCCAAGGAACTGCTATAGAAGAAAAACCAGTGACTGAGTAGGGAGGCTGAGAAACTTGGCTTACCAGATATCAAAAGTTATTTGACCCAGCAATCTCACTACTGGGCATATACCCTGAGAAAACCATAATTCAAAAAGAGTCATGTACCAAAATATTCTTGCAGCTCTATTTACAATAGCCAGGAGATGGAAACAACCTAAGTGTCCATCATCAGATGAATGGATAAAGAAGATGTGGCACATATATACAATGGAATATTATTCAGCCATAAAAAGAAACGAAATTGAGTTATTTGTAGTGAGGTGGATGGACCTAGAGTCTGTCATACAGAGTGAAGTAAGTCAGAAAGAGAAAAACAAATACCGTATGCTAATACATATATATGGAATCTAAGAAAAAATAAAAAATGTCATGAAGAACCTAGGGGTAAGACAGGAATAAAGACGCAGACCTACTAGAGAACGGACTTGAGGATATGGGGAGGGGGAAGGGTAAGCTGTGCCAAAGTGAGAGAGTGGCATGGACATATATACACTACCAAATGTAAAATAGATAGCTAGTGGGAAGCAGCCACATAGCATAAGGAGATCAGCTCAGTGCTTTGTGACCACCTAGAAGGGTGGGATAGGGAGGGTGGGAGGGAGGGAGACACAAGTGAGAAGAGATATGGGTATATATGTATATGTATAACTGATTCACTTTGTTATAAAGCAGAAACTAACACACCACTGTAAAGCAACTATACTCCAATAAAGATGTTAAAAAAAGAAATATATAAGGACATTTGGAAAAAGTTAAAATTTCTTTTTCAAACACAAGATTCTAGATGAATTAAAAATGTAAATGTGAAAGTCAAAACACTTAAACTTTTTGAATATATAGAAGTATGTTAATTATCTCAGGGTTTGGAAGGATTTCTAAATAACATAAATAGTAACCATAAAAAGCAAAAAAGAAAAAGAAATTTAAACATTAAAATTAAGGATTTTAGTTCACCAAAAGACACCATGAAGTGGTTCAAAAGATAAGAAATGTGAGAAAAAATACAATATTTTAAACATATACAACTAACAAAGAATTAATACCCAGCATATATAAAGAACTCCCATGAATCAACAAGAAAAACCCAAACAATCTGATAGAGAAATAAATTTTTTTTTAAAGGCATTTTACTTAAGCATAGGAAAAGGCATCCAACGTCTTTGGTAATTAGAGAAATAAACATTAAAAGCACAATAAGATACCCAAGTGTTAACTAGAACCTGGAGCAGTAAGAACTCTCACCCTGCAGGTGGGAGTTTAAATGGGTTACTACTATTCTGTAACCATTTTGGCATGAATAAAGCTGAAATGTACATACTCCAAGACCCAGCAATGCCATAACTAGAAATATACCCTAGAAAAACTATTGCACATATATACCAGAAGACATACACAAGAATGTATTCTCTTACTCTACGGGGCCAACATTACAAATTAACTCTGAAATGTTTAATTAAAAATCATACAACAGGGCTTCCCTGGTGGTGCAGTGGTTGAGAGTCTGCCTGCCGATGCGGGGGACACGGGTTCATGCCCCAGTCTGGGAGGATCCCACATGCCGCAGAGCGGCTGGGCCCGTGAGCCATGGCCGCTGAGCCTGCGCGTCCAGAGCCTGTGCTCCGCAACAGGAGAGGCCACAACAGTGAGAGGCCCGCGTACCGCAAAAAAAAAAAAAAAAAAAAAAATCATGCAACATACTCATTATCCAAAATTAACATTTATGGAGCACATAAATATTCTCTTCATGGACTTCTTATTCATTAATTGCTAAACTCATTAATAAATATCAGTAATACCCTTTTGTAAATATAGAGATAAAACACACCTGACAGGTCAATTTTAGATATAACATGAATGACTTTTTGTTCATACTGACAGGCATATATACTTTAAACACCAAAGACTATTCCGAGCATTTATGGAAAAATTCTTTCTGAAGAGTATTTCAACTTAATCAGGATTAAATGTATTTAAACTTTGACGCTTATTATCCTGAGTGAAAGAAATAACTTTAGTTTTAATATTTTACTTAATCAGAAAATAAACAGAAGGGAACAATATGAATAAACAAGAATATGGAGAGCCCGATGTCCTGTGGTCTTCCTTAATAACAACCCATTTTCAAGAGACTATAATCTCCTCAACAGAAGCTTTCTACCAAGGATCTTAATCAGATTCTGAGAAAATTCACACTCAAAATAAACAATATGCCACTAAAACCCAAACAGTGTATTAGCAGCTATACAAAAAGTTAGCTTCTATCTAATGAGTCATTTTTAAGATGATCAAAGTCTAAGTCTTTCAAGTGCTTTCTATTCAAGCTGGAAAATATATAAAGGTAGGAATCATTTACAAAGCAGGTTGAGAAATTTTACTTCATTTTACACATCCTTGTTTGACTCCGTGCAAACATCAAACTAAGAATGGCAAAAATGAGTTTCTCTTCCTACATATTAATACTAACTTTTTCTTTGCTTTCTCAAGGTGTTTCGCCTTCAGCCTCCAAGTCAATAAGAAATTTAGAAGATGACATGGTATTTAAAACACTGAGGCTGGGGAAAGCCTTTCAGAAGGAAGATACTGAAGAAAAATCAATTGTTGTTCCTTCCCTGGAGGAATATAAAAATGATGAGAGCAATTTCATGAATGATGAGGAAAACAAAAATTCAAAGGTAAGTAGCAGTGTGACTTATCCTTTATTTCAATGGAAATTTGAATGATTTTTATGAATCCTTTGGAAGTAAAGTCGATACTTTTATAAGCAGAAGTATGTGAAAAAAAGTCAAAATATGCATTAGGACAATTGATCAAATTTCCTACATACCAGGTTGTTCTTCCATTCTGGAAAACATCTCTTATTCAAAAGGTTTTTATTCCCTGAAAACCTTGTATCTAAAATATTTTTTAGAGTCAAAACAGTGTAGAGCATCTTTGATCAATAAGACTATTACACAATTGTATCATAGTTCTATTCCCAATAAGACAGCTAAAACACAAATCAACCTTTTCTTTACAGAATGCAGGTTCCAAACACAATTTCTTAAATAATGGTCTGCCACTGAATCTGGCTATAAAACCTTATCTTGCACTAAAAGGATCTGTAGCTTTTCCAGCTGAGAATGAAGTTCAAAATACTGAATCAATACAAGAAAAGAGAGAAATTGCAGATGAAGAAAACTCAGCTAAATTTCCTATAGGAAGGAGAGATTTTGACAGTGAGTAGTCTTTTTAAAATTCAATTCTTATATCTTAATACCATAAAATAGAACTCTAAGTTTAATTGAATTTGGGTCCAATCATGACAAAATCAAACAAGACCATGGTTCAATTTACTTGATATTAAGTGACCCCTGCAAAAGATGTGAAATTAAAAAGTATTTAATTAGTTACTATAATTAGTTATTAGTTATTATAATTTTGATTTACTCAGAATTAGCTATACTAGGTCCATTCTTTCATTTCTAATCAATTTTGTGTGATACTAGTCCTTTAAACAATTTAAGCTTTTTTTTTCCTTCAGTGCTCAGGTGTATGCTGGGAAGAGTCTATCGACCTTGCTGGCAAGTCTGATACCTGTTGGTCCACATCATCATTTCAGAAGAAAACAAAATCATTTAATTGCCTGTGGGGAAAAAGCCCTTAATGTTACTATGATTTGTATTATTTTAAATGTCTGTTTTCAAAGAAAGTAGTTATACCTAAATGATATGCTTTACCTGTGCATTAAACTTTGTGAATATTCTGAATAATTATGACTTACTAGTATTTTTTAAACAATGCTTAACATGCTAACCTTACATACACTGCAGACCGAAATAATAAAGCACCATAATTTACACCTTGATCTCTTAAAAATTAAGTAGATGGGGGCTTCCCTGGTGGCGCAGTGGTTGAGAGTCCACCTGCCGATGCAGGGGACACGGGTTCGTGCCCTGGTCCAGGAAGATCCCACATGCCGCGGAGCGGCTGGGCCCGTGAGCCATGGCCGCTGAGCCTGCGCATCCAGAGCCTGTGCTCCGCAACGGGAGAGGCCACGGCAGTGAGAGGCCCGCGTACCGCAAAAAAAAAAAAAAAAAAAAATTTAGTAGATGCCTTTGGTGAATGGTTTTATATATACATAAATCTAAAGAACATAAAAGACAAATTCATAGTCTAAAAAACTGAGTTAACTTTGTCTGGCCAGTAATCAATTTGTCCTTGCCAGTACATTTGTTGCTTTTTGCAGCTCTAACTAGTTTGCCATCTAATTTACTCTGCAAATCTTTTGATGCCTTAGGTATCTTAACATTTTTGTGTTGAGGTGGTTCGTTTCCATTATCACAGAGAATATTTTCATCATCCAAATCCACCTGTTTCCTTTTTGAGCCTTTATTTCCTGTCAGACTAATTGATTTTCTTGCCACTTTTTCATTTTTACTTCTGTCCAGATGAACATTTCCAGAACTTGTTCCAATTGTTGGTCTTCCAACAGGTGAATTTACACCTCCTGTTATGCAAGATGAAAAGAGGAAAGAAATTATATAATACTTAAAATTATTACACATGAGAATTTTACAGAAAACTTTTTAAATGGCTAAATACTTTAAAACTCATGATTTACAATCAAATAATGATATAAATTACATGATGAACAAATACAGCTATATTACTATCACATTTCTTTTCATTTTACCATATCACTTTTCATCCCTACAAACAAATTTGCTTTGTCTGAATGCATAACACTTAATCCTTAAATGCTACAAGTTGTTTCTTAAATACATTTAGTTAAATCAAACTGAGTCCTATTCTTATACATATATTTGTACTTAGATATAACTTTTTAAATAAACTCAGGTCTATAAAAATATAAACCTTTACATTGCAAAAAAAATCTAGTTTTACTTAAGTTAAAACCAATTAGTACACTAGAATTGAATTGTTATTAAATTACTCAAATAAGGTCAATTACCAGAAAGGTCATTTTCCATGTGAAGAACACACAAAGGCTTTGATGCTGAATTAACATTATTCCACTTATCCTTGCTTATCATGCAGTCATCTTTGTAAGTACAAGCAAACTGAGATCTAATTAAGGTTTGCTTCATCTGGTAACAGGAAGAAAGAAGAAAATATGCAATTTATCCTTTATTTTTATTTAGTTTTTCATCTAGACAGAAATTGTAGTCACTGAGGTATCAAAAATTTCCCTTAAATATTTCATTATCTGTGGGAACTTTTAATCCTTGATGTTTCATAGTTTGCAAACTCATTCATTGCTACAACCAGCATTTTTGTTCTTTTCAGTAATACCAGCTTTGTGTATGTTTTTGATAATTTTTGTAAAAGCTTAGGAAAATCAATTATAAACTCTTCAAAGGCCTTTGTTACACATTCCTATGTCTGAATGCTTTAGAAAGTGGTTTTATTATGTTTAATAATGATATACATGATATATGTAATCCTAGAAAAATACAAGTTTTCAATCTTAAAGAATTACAGAGTACAACTCTTTTAGGAAAAAATAGCACATGGAATTCAAGAAATTAGAGAAATTAAGGAAGGGAGAAATACTAGGATGAAAAAGAAAAATAAGAGAAGGTGAAAGAAACAAAGATAGGAAACTAACAAAGAAAGTGAAAGATAAAACAAAGTGATGAATCAAAGGCATTATTTCTTAATTAAAAACATGAATATTTAGAAAATTAAGAAATATGATTTGATTATATCATTCTAAGAAGATGTGACCAAGTGATTTAATAGTTGAGTATTCAAAGTATACTCTTGTAATTATCTTCAAACATGACAAATAGAGGAGAAAATTAGAAAGCTAAATTTAATTCTTAAGCACGATGCCAAGAAAGTATTTTTGGAAATGTATTCTGCAAACATAAAACCAGTGGCTGTTTTAGGGAGAGAACTTAATTTCAGAACAAAAGTAATCTACACAGATAATGCAAATTTCAACAATTGCAGCTGCTGTGTAATGCCATTTGGTTATAATAGGGAGATTTCTCCAAATAATTAGAAATCATCTCAAATCTTTTTCAGAAACAGACAAAGCTTATTTCAAATACATGATTAAATAAAGAGGACTTCAACAATTCAAAAATTAATACTTCAAAGTATAACTACATTATGCTGAATAATACTCACAGAGTATGTATTGATACAGTTCACGAAGTCTAAAACAGCATGACTTTATATTATATATTCAGTAATTATACACTATGCTATATATTCAGAACGATAACTACATTAACCCACTCAGACGTTTGCAAACATAACAGCAGTGAAATCCACTAGCTATATTTTAGAAGAAATCAGAATAGTCTCCAGTCCAGCTGCTCCATAAAAGCAAGTTTTCTCAGGATGACAAATTTTATATCTTCCTGAGTAATGGTGTCTATGAGAGCCTGTAACTCCCAGAGGACTAAAAATTATAATTAATTTGCTTGAAGATTTAAGCACAAATATACACAAAATTGAAAAAAATGTGAAAATGTAAAAGATGAAAAACTATGTTTTTAGAAGTGAAATACAGGAGGCTCCTGATAATGAATGGAGCTACAGCCCAATATCTTCATGAATCCACATGAATGCACCTACTATTATATAGTTTCTACCATGAGATGCCCTAAAATATAACTGAAGGTTTTAACTAGGCCTTTTTGGGCTTTATTAATTCCATAAGTAGAGAATTAAAACAATTAATAAAGCTATTAAAATAAATTTTAATAAAATAAACTTTATATTATATTACACCATATCATCACTGTAGTAAATTAGCCAAAAACATTTATTTCCATCTACAAAACCAATAGTAACTGCTGACATCTTTTTATATGTTTCTTTCATTGCGCCAGAGTTACCACTTATAGAAAATTATAAACTTATTGCTTGCAGAGAGTTATAAAGAGTATGATAAGGCCATGAAAGTAAATGGATGCTAAGTGGCTGGCAAGGATCACTCCCGTAATATCCAGATAGTGATGGCACCTACAGATGGCTTGGGGGACTAGAGCCTCCACCACAAAACTTTCATCAGTACCACTCATAAAGCACTCTAAATAAAAATACAAAAATTATATTATTTAATACAGACAACTGATGTTTTCTCAATCTCATGCTGCATGTGAATAAAAATTTCTTTAGAAAGCTGGCATTTTTATTAATTTTAAACATACATCTGAGTAAAAAGCTTTCTTTGCTATGTAAATACAGTCGCAAAATAAGTTCAATAAGCCCTCCTGACAGCTAGATTTCTTCTCCTTAGGCCCCCCATAGAGGAATTCTCTAGCCCTTAGGGATAGTAGGGCAGTTTCAGAAAACTAGAGTTAGAAGGCAATGGGTTCTTAAAATACGGATTATGGGTTGAGACGTGAAAGAAAATCAGTTAACCACTATATTTACCATGAAAAATAGTATTTATAAACATATCAAAACACAAGAGAGAACCACAATGGTTCTATGGCAATCTTGGAACACTTATATCCAAAAGTAATAACTGAGAGTAGTTATATTGAGGGTGTTTTTTTTCTTTTTTGTAAAAGATTATATGTGTGTTTTTCCCTGCCCTGTACAAAGATCTTTTTTATCAATGACCACTTATTAAGTTCCAACTATGTGACAGGCACACAGTATACTAAAGAGATTACTAGGATGGCTTCCATAATCACAAAGACATTCTACTTATAAAATTTGCTGTTGACACACAGCTGGAAGAAATAATAAATAAATTGGATAATAGAATCAAGATTGAAAAGATCTCAGAAGGCTAGAACCATAAGTAGAAAATAATAAGATGAAAATGAATGAGGATAAACAAAGTCCTGTATTTAAGTTCAAAATATCAATTACAGATGTACAGGATGAGGAGAACCTAACTTAAAAACAACATATGAAATAAAGACCTAGAGATTTTAACTGATCATGAACTTGACTGGAGCCAACAATGTGATGTCCAACTAAGAAACCTGCACAAAGAAACAAGATGATGTGATGGAAAAGGCATCAGATTTGCGGTCAAAAGACCTGGCGTCTAATACTGGCCCTATCACTTACTAAGTAGATGATCTTGGGTAAACCTCTAAACCTCTCACTTATCCACATATAAATGGGAATATTTACCTCATAGAGTTGTAAGGATTAAATGAAGTTAAAAATATGAAACAACTATGTAACTCTAAAGATATATGTAGATACTATACAGTTATTAATGTAGTAACATATAAAGAAAGTACTCCTATAGAGTAAGAAATCTGTTGAATTAGGTTTCTCAGGAACTGGCCAACCCTAAAATGATTCTAGGAATGCAGCTCAAAAAAATGAACTTACAATCAGCTTCTTCATTTTTGTTATTAAAACAATACAAGCTACATTGACTTGTATTTATAACTTAAAAGAGATTGCTTTTCCTTTGTTCATAAAAGTTGAATTTTTCTGCACAAGATTAGTGGCTACATAGAATTGAGATTACTTCCTGTTGCAAATCTTCCAAATCTCTCTGTGTATTTGATTTGGAATCACAAATAAGCAAAACAATTCCCTTTTGAAAGTGCTTTTGAAGTACTTAACAACTAAGAATAATGTCCAGATTCATACATGGCTGTTAAAATCATTTTATGTTCAAGTCACATGAGAGAAAAAGATTCAAAGTTTTCCTTTGTAGAGTGATTTCCCCCCTTTGGAAAGATTTCTATCCACAGTAAAATTGCAATGAACTTCAAACTTGCCAAGAATTGGAAAAGTCCTTTTGCCACAAGCTCTTTTTAAATTGAAATTATTAGTAGGTTCCCAGTTTGAGGAAAATAGTACTTCACATAGGAAAGCCTGACTCCAGTTAAATTAAGACAAATGAGTCAAAATACTGAAAAGTCACAGAAACTCTCAGTTAGCTGTATTAATAAGAAAATGAAATTTCTAAGCTCCCATTATAGCGGGGGCTATAAATTTTATCAACAAGTTTGGAAAAAGAAATTACTCAACATACCTATTAAATATATAACTAAAAATAAATATTTAAAATTCACCTTTTCATTCTTACATTATCACATTTTCAAAAGAACAGAGATTTGCTATTCTTAATGGCATATGAATTTGTAAGTATATCAAATGATGACTATTATAATTACTATGCCTTCATTTACACTTTGGAAACAGCATAAACTTTGAAGTCTTACACCTGAATACAACCACTGCTCTGTTACTTACTAGGATATGGTCTGGAAAATAATGCCTTCTAGATTTCAACAAGGATTAATTGGAATGAGGGATATAAAATACCTAGTATAACACTTGACACTTAGAAGGTACGCAATAAATCCCAACCTCGTTACTTCAGCCAAAACAAGTTCAAATTTTAGTTCAGACTAATACAAACATCCCATTTTCATTCTAATGAAAAATGCTGCTCATTCCCTTAAAGCCTTTGCTTAATGTCACCTTCTCAAAGAGACCTGTACTGATCATTCCCTTTAAAACCAAAACACACACAAAGGAACACACTCTCCTTACCCCCCTCCCCAGCTTTAATTCCCGCCATAGCACTGATAACCTTCTAATATACCATATAATTCACTTGTTTGTTTTGTTTATTATCTGCCTCTCCCAACTAAAAGGTAAGCTCCATGAACAAAACCTTAGTTTGCCAACTGATGGCCTGCTCTGGCCCTCTTCATCACACAGGGTGAGGAATAAGTCCACAGGGACTTGGATATGCCCACTAGGAGACTCCTCCTTTTAGATCCTGTTCCAAGAACCTGGCACCCCAGAATTCCCTGCTTAAACTGCCTAGGCACTGGGCCAGCACTGGCCTCTTCCTCTAGGAAGGGCTGATTGTTTATGACAAGGGTGATAGGGAGTGGGATGTATACATTTCTGGGTGGAGTGTGTCTAACAGTACGGAACAGAACCAGGGTTAAAAGGATTGCGGGGGTAGACCAGGGGTTTCCATTTATGTTCTTGCACCCTAGTCCCACAAATATTGGGGGACAACTTGCCCATCAGGGCAGGGTTTTTTTTTTAATACTTTTTTTTTTTTTTTTTTTTTTTTTGCGGTATGTGGGCCTCTCACTGTTGTGGCCTCTCCCGTTGCGGAGCACAGGCTCCGGACGCGCAGGCTCAGCGGCCATGGCTCACGGGCCCAGCTGCTCCACGGCATGTGGGATATTCCCGGACCGGGGCACGAACCCGTGTCCCCTGCATCGGCAGGCGGACTCTCAACCACTGTGCCACCAGGGAAGCCCAGGGCAGGGGTTTTTGTCTGTTTTGTTTGCTGATGTATTTACAGTGCCTAGGACAGAGCCCAGTATCCAGTAGGCATTTAATACATGTTTGCTGAGTGCATTAATTAAGTAAAATTATAACACACTCTAACAGGTGTATGCAAGCAGAAGGTATGAGGGAACAGAAGCCAAGAGTAAGCAAAAGCTTGTAGGTAGAAAAAGATGTACGGAGAGTAAAGAAACCACAGCACACAGAAATGAGAGAAGTAGACTGGTAAAGAACAGTTAAAGCACCCTAAGGGCAAAAGCTCTGATATATCAATAGAAAAACATGTACAGAGTAAACTCTACTCTGTTCAACAGAGTAAGAAAACCATTTGGTACAGAAACAAGGAAGAGGTATACACACAAAGTTACATCACATTTAAGTACAGAGAACCATGCAGCTGAAGTCCTTAAGCCCCATTATATCCACCATTACTTTCAAGTTCTTAAATATTCCACCTTTCTTAGGTTCTCATGCACATATCCTTACAATAAGCCCCACAAAACGTAACTGTTCCTTAAAACCACAAAAGCCACACCTTCCTTAACCTTGCCCCACATTATTTATTCACTTATTTTGTTCACTATGGAATGCACAGCCTCTTTATACTAGGTAAGACAATCTAATACTTTTTCATCAGGTTGTTTGCTCCACCTGAAATGCTCTCTTCCATCCTCTCTCCCTATTTAAATCCTATTTATTCTAATCTCTCATGGTCAGAGCACCACTTCCTCTACGTATTATGGGTTTTCAGTTATTGCATTTGTGTGTATCTTTAATCCACTAGAAATGCAACTGTTTAATATGCTGGCCATGTGTAGCTAATTAATTAAATTTAAATAGAATTAAAAATCGAGTTCCTCAGTTGCAGTACCACATTTCAAGTGCTCAATAGTCACACGTGGCTAGCACCTACAGTACTGGATAGCACAAATTACAGAACATTTCCACAGAAGTTCTACTGGAGAACACTGCTCTGGAAAGAAGCTTTACAATCTATGTCCTCTGTGTGTGTGTGGCACATACATGAAAGGCAGATGGATTTTCAAAGGACTCAGGGACATTTTTTAGTTTGCTGGGTCCATAATATTGGAACCCATATGCAACTGTACATTATTAAAGGAAACCACACATCTGTTCCTCACATCTTCTAACTACTACTTGATGTGAAAGGACCAATTAAGCTTTGGAAAATATTACAATCATTATATCTTCAAATACTATTTCAATCCTATTTTCTCCTCTCGTTCTGAGGATCCAGTTAGGCATATGTTAGACATTTTCTGTGTCCTACTCTTCTATTCTGCTTTTTTATTCTTTATCCTCTCTTTGCTTTAGTTTGGACTTTTTTCTAATGACCTATCTTCATGTCCACTATGCTACCTAATGCTATGTCTGGTCTACTATTAAATTCACCTAGGGACTTCCCTGACAGTCCAGTGGTTAAGACTTCGCCTTTGAATGCACGGAGTGCACGTTCAACTCCTGGTTGGGAAGCTAAGATCCCACATGCCTCGGGGCCAAAAAAAAAAAAAAAAAAACCATAATAAAGAAGCAATATTGTAACAAATTCAATAAAGACTTTAAAAATGGTCCACATAAAAAAATCTTTAAAATAAATAAATAAATTCACCTAATGAATTATTAATTTTAGATAATGTTTTTACAGTTCTGGAATGTCTATTTGGTTCTGATTTAAAATTTTTGATTCTTGGGAGTTCCCGGTGGTCTAGTGGTTAGGACTTGGCACTTTAACTGCCATGGCCCAGGTTCAATCCCTGGTCAGGGAACTGAGATCCCACAAGCTGTGCAGCTTGCCAAAAAATAAATAAATAAATAAAAAATAAAAAAATTGATTCTCTGTTGGAATTTCCCAATTTTTCATCCATTTTGCCCTTTTCCTTTAATTACCTTTAAATGTTAAAAAAAATTTAATTCCTTGTCAGCTGATTCCAGTAGCTGGGTCATTTGTGAGTCTGCCTCTATTGTTCGTTTTTTCTCTTGATTAAAGGACAAGTCTTCCTGTCTCATGTCCAGTATATAAAGGAACTATAGAGGCTCCAGATGAAACCTTCTATCAAGAAGTGTTTCCCTTGTCTCTGTTAGGCAGACACAGAGAGGGGCTGATAACCACAATGCTGGCAGGGACTGACCTCAGTCAAAGCTGGGTTGCAGCTGTCATAACTCATATTTGACTTCTGGTTCTTAACCTCTTCTTCGGGAATGTCCCTCCCAAGCTTTCAACTGAGAGCCTTGTGGATCTCTATCACCTCTGACCTGAAAGTCTGGGGGATTCAGTCTGTCTTTCAAAGGTTTTTACATTGTGTTCTTTCGTCTCCCAACTCACTTCATTTCCAAGCGTGGCAAGTATCTTGAGAAGGCAACAGCCATGCATTTGAGCCAGGTCACACTCCTCAAGAGAAGCCTTGTCTTCTGAGCTACTGCAAGACCACAGGTGGTTTTAGTATACTGGATTGAGGCTCCTTAACCTCCCACTCAGCTCCAAAATTCAGCATAGGTGCCGTAGGTAAAAATAACTGTGCATTCAGGGCCCCAAAGTTTCCAAATTGTTGCCAGCACCTCAAGACACCAAAATATTTGTTAGTTGCTCTTTCCATCAGTGAGTTCCTTTACATGGGCCAACATCAATCCTTGGTTCATACCCAAAATTGGAAAAATAATCCCAGGGAAGAAAACTCTGATAACAGACTGTTCACCTCAGAAGAACTTTACCCTCTCCAGATTTTTAGTTTATTTAAACTGTTTTGCTTACATAGCTTTCTTATGTCTTTTAAATATATTTTCCCCAACTTATCTGCCTTTTATTTTGTTACTGTAGCAGAAATGGTATTTTGCCATGATCTACTACATCCTAGTTAGAAACAGAAGCCTCCAAGCCTGTGAGTGATTTCTTGATTGTTTCCTCCTTATTTGACAGCATTTTACTTGCTCCTCAGTTACATTTTGAAGGCTGTATATTTTCTGTTATCCCTCATTTTTCTGTAGCTTGAAGAATGGTGGAGGCAAAAGTAACGTTCAGTTGAGGGGATAGGCAATCTGAAAAAATTTCTGGGTTGGTTCCTCACTTTCTTCTAAGAATTTATGTATTATATGTACCATAAAAAGTCCCTCTACTTAGAGGCTGTATTTCGTTCAAATGGAAGGGGATCATTTGGATAATTTCCACAATTCAGTATGCAGCACTAGAGCCTTCACTGTGTCAATGTGTAAATCCCAGAGTTCATTTTCCACATTACTATGCAGTTGCTACTTCTACTATTTCTCTAAAAAGAAAAAGAAAAAGAACACACAGTTGGCTTCTCAGTTTTGGAAATATTTTAGTGATAATTCTCAGGACTTTGTCAACTCACTAGCACACTATGTGGAGACTGGGGCTAGATTAAGTTGCTAAATCATGTTGTGCCTTTTCCCTCTGAAATCTTTCCTTCCTTGGCCATCGTTTCTGAAGTTTATTGTACCCAATTAAATTATTTTCTGTTGTTTGCTCTTGGTGAATATTTTTGCTAGTTATTGCTATTTTGTACTCATTTTAAGTATTAGGGGAAGGAAATTCTAACTGAATTCAATACACCATTTTATTTGGATATACTCAGTTTTGGAATACCCTAAAGGTTAAACATGGATGTCTAATTTTCCAACACCATGAGCCTTGTACTGCCTGGTTGCTTATAATAGGTACCAGAGTTACAGCCAGTCTATTTTTTCCAACTACCTATGTCCTAATTTTCACTGTCCCAACGATGCCAACTTTTAAAGATCTAGCATTTTTCTGATCCACTGACTTAAATTATTAAGTTAGTTAACGGTGATGATTATTCGGACATACATATAATACAGAGGAAGACACTAGACTCAGAATAAGGAAAAAGATATGTATATACAACTTTTCAGTTGTGTCTAAAAAGCAAAATACGGCTAAATCAAGCTGGAAGGAAGAAAACTAATTAATTTACAGGGACCTAAGAAGGTAAGTGTCTCCTTGAAAGATCTTATAATAAAAAGGTATGAAGGTACTTGTATAAATCACTTGGAAACGGGTAAGAATGGGAATAAAGCATTCTCTAAAGGTTCCTAGCAAACCCATGAAGGTTCAGGAAGAACCTTCTAATTTCCTTCCCAGGGGAATTTATTTGACCATCATAGACAATTTTCCAAATAAGCTACAGTAGATAATAAAACTTGAGCATTTCAAATGAGTTAATGAACACTTTCCAAAGTGGTTTCATTGGATTTGGGGATCAGGACTGCCTATTTCTATTTATGAACAAGGAAATGAAAATCCAAGAAAAGTTCATTTGCCCCAAATAATAATGACATGGATATTTCACAATCAAGTATGATCTACAACATCAAAATTTTAAGTTCTCTAACAGTATCTACCTTTGTCTTTCCAAGACAGTTTTTCAAGTGTAGATCATATATCCTTTCCATGATAAAAAAGAGAATTAAATGCCAAAAGAGAAAAATTAACAGGATAATAAGATAAGAAGCTGTTAAACTACTTTTCCATAGTTACTTAGTAGCAAATATTAGCAGCATTTTTTGTTATTCCAGCAAGTACTCGATCTGGCCATGGTTCAGCTGTATACCTGGTTAAACCAATTATTTTCACACTTTGCTTCCATAAAGAGTACTGTACTATAAAATATAACCATAAACACTAATTCCTTCCTTTCTCTATTGCCATTTAGTTTCAGAGCTATGTGGGGTAAGCCAGCTCCACTATTAAGTAACGGAAGCAATGTAATTATAGTCTCATTAGTATTTATCCATGGCTTTGCATAATGGCACAAAATATTTCCTGGTAGTTATGATATCTTGGATAAGGTGCTTTCTCAAGGATTTTGATCTCCTCATCTATAAATGAGACTGGATCAGATACTGTCTCTTCTACCTCCCCAAACTTTACAAATGTGTTCATAAATTTTACGGTAATTAGTTGACTCTTACCAATTTCTAAAAACACCTTCTCATTATTCAGACAGATCTTTTCATATTGATTTACTTAGTTTAACAAAATATCCCAATGATCTTTTTTTTTTTTTTTTTACTTTTTACCTGAATTTATTACATATAGAAGATTGCATAGGAAGATAACTTTTATTGTTAATCTATTAGGTTCCAGACAATTTTCTAAGTAGTTTACAGATATCTACTTCACTGTTTAATGGTATTACTTGAATTTTTTTTAACATCTTTATTGGAGTATAATTGCTTTACAATGTTGTGTTAGTTTCTGCTGTATAACAAAGTGAATCAGCTATATGTATACATATATCCCCATATCCCCTCCCTCTTGCATCTCCCAATGATTTTTAAATGAAAATATTAAAGTTTGTCAGTAGCCATAGCAGGGAAAAATTAAAGAATTTGTTACATTTCTGTTTCTAATCAAGTCCAAAGGATAGATTTTTCTTCAAAAATCTTACACCTCAACTACAAGTACTTAGGTTAATATAACAAAGAATTGACAAGTTTTTTCACAGAAAAATTATATAAAAATCAATGATGTAGTCCACAGATATTAACTACTAACAGCTACTAATAACCAATAGGAAGATAAGACTTATTAATGTAAATAAACTAAATGGATTTGGGGTATGTAGAAGAAACAGATAACTAAAGGCTTTGCTAATTGGGACTAACTTTCCAAATGGGAATATAAAGAACAAATTAGAGTTCTCAAAGTTATATCAAAAGATGAATAATTATTTGATAATTTAAGGATAATTGTAAATTTTACATGAAAATTTTGTTGAACAAATGAATGAATTCCCAACCACAGAACAGTGTCTGGCACATAGCAGATACCCAATAAATGTATGCTGAATAAATCAATGAGTTAAAAACAAGCTTCTTTTTTGAAAAATAAGACCAAGAAAAATTTAAGTGCCTAAAAACATGTTACTGACTACTTATAGGCACAAATGTTTCAAATGAGAACTGGGATACTCAATTCAAACCAAGTGAAAATATAAAGAATAGCTCTAGTCAATGAACAATGTGAAATGTCCTCCTTGTCTCAATCCAAAATCAATTATATTCTGCCATTATGTCTTCAGATGGGAACAAAACTGCAATTATATGGACTCTCAAGATTCAGTTTAAGATATTAGAAATGTAAATGAGAAAACCATGTCCTCTTTATTTTCCCCCTCATTCACTGAACACATATTTATTGAACACTTACCATAGCAGGTGCTTATTCCTTTCCTTCTTTTAGGTCCAAGGTATTGAATAAACCAGAGACAGATTAGCCAAGATTGTATTAAAAGGAAAGTTTCTGTATGTCAATTGTCATAACTTATTTTCCATTTAATTCCTATTGTTCCATGTATAATGTATGTTTATAATACCCAGCTTAGCTGTATATATTTATTCTTCTAAAAGTAAACCGATTTTTATCATTTTCATGACAGTACATTAAATTGTACCTTAATTGTTTTCTCTTGCACTGACATATGGATACGTTCCCTTAGGGGTTTCATCGATGAATTATTCACTTGTGTGGGAGATCTAGTCCAAAAAAAGCAAAAATTTATAAACCAAAGTAGCTTTTACACCTCTCCGCTACCCAAAAGCTGTTAGGGAATAAAAGTTTATTCTGAACAACTGAACCTAGTTGTTTACAATACTATTTAAAAGTGTCCATATTCCTATTCTGAGAGTTCTAAATACTAATAATTTGCTTAATTAATTAATTCAGTCACTAAATATTTGAGCTTCTACTATATGTAAGGCATTGTATAAGATGTTGTGAAAAATAGAAAGTTCATTCATTCACTGGCTCTGAATTCAGGCATCTTGATCTAAGTAAGGGAAATAAGATATCCACATAACTAAAATTCAAAATAAAAAAGGACAGATGCCATGGCAGGGAAATTCAAAAGAGAAAAGCATAGTTTAGAAATAGGAGGGTCAGAGAAGACATGATAGAGAAGGAGACACTGGCAATTTGGAGCCAGACAAACATGGATTCCTCAGTAAATTCCTTTTTAGCTTAATAGAGCCAGAGTCATAACCCCTTTGCATCAAAAGACCATTACAGGGCTTCCCTGGTGGCGCAGTGGTTGAGAGTCTGCCTGCTGATGCAGGGGATACGGGTTCGTGCCCTGGTCCGGGAAGATCCCATATGCCACGGAGCGGCTGGGCCCGTGAGCCATGGCCGCTGAGCCTGCGCGTCCAGAGCCTGTGCTCCGCAACAGGAGAGGCCACAACAGTAAGAGGCCCACGTACCGCAAAAAAAAAAAAAAACATTACATAAGAATAAAGGGGGCTTCCCTGGTGGTGCAGTGGTTAAGAATCTGCCTGCCAATGCAGGGGACATGGGTTCGAGCCCTGGTCCAGGAAGATCCCACATGCCGGGGAACAGCTAAGCCCATGCACCACAACTACTGAGCCTGCACTCTAGAGCCCGCGAGCCACAACTACTGAAGCACGTGTGCCTAGAGCCCATGATCTGAAACAAGAGAAGCCACCGCAGTGAGAAGCCCATGCACCACAACAAAGAGTAGCCCCCGCTTGCCACAACTAGAGAAAGCCCGTGCGCAGCAACGAAGACCCAATGCAGCCAAAAATAAATAAATTAAATAAATAAATTTATTTTTTAAAAAAAGAATAAAGGATAGTCTATTCTAAGAAAGACTAGTTTATAACCCTACATTGACTTACATTCATATACATTGTCCTTAATTTTATCATTTCAATGCAGACCATTAAAAATATACTTTACCATGGACTGGTACTTGTCTGCACAATGACAATTGAAAATGCTAAGGTAACTATAAACGTGTTTGGCCACATGATTGAGTATAGAAAAATACCTCTTTAAAATGTATGTGGGGATTAATTTTATTTAGAAAATCCTATAAACACAAAATAACTTTCTCTAAGAAAATGACAGAATTCAATCTAAGAGAAAATCTAAATCATTTGTATTTACCTAAAAGCAAACTTTGTTAAACAGAAGTAAGTTGACAGGAGGAAAAAACAAAGGTTCATTTTCTTTATACTCTTTTCTGGGATTCCAACACAGGGTATAAGTAAATCATTGACAAAATAAATTTTCATTGCAAAGGAATTAGAAGACAACACTGAATGATAGAGCATTATAAAGTTTCTCTTTAAAGAGAAAAGACAGTGAAGCACAGGAGAGAGAGAGAGAAGGTAAAGCAATCATAGATAGATATGAACAATTTTAGACTAAAATCAGATTTCTAGAAAGTAGCTCAAGCAGAAAATAGAAAAGATCAAACAGCACAATTTTGTAAAAATCCTCCACAATGTAATAATACAATTTTAAACCATTATTCTAAAATTTTAAATGTTTCTATAAATGAATGTTCATTAATTAAAAAATCACCAACTCAGTGTTTGACCGAATTGTTGTTAACTGGTGAGTATCAATGTCTTGCACAGAATACCAACAATAATTTAGTATTTTTTTCATAATGCGGTGAAGAACAAGTAAATGTCAATTCCAGTGTAGTCCGGTGTATACCAACTCTCCTATTCTCAGGCAAAATAGCACAATCTTTGGAGCAGAGACCTCAGGTTCTGGAGAAAGACACCTTTGCTGCTTGCTAACTTAGACAAATTGCTTACTATCTCTCTCAAGTCTCTAATTCTTCACTTATAAATTGGGGATACTACTAAAAGAGATTGCTGTGAGGGCTGATATAAGTGAAAGCATTTAGCAAAGTTTTTGACACAAATATCTATGCAAATATTTCCAAAACAAAAAATAAGAAAAAAACAAAAACAAAAAACACCATACTCTCACAAAATACTACTTTTATATATAACTCCCTCACATTCAAATGTTCAATCTCCCTTTAACTAACTTGTTTTTTCTCTTCATACTTTGCTATAGTTCCCAAGTTTCCTAACCATAGCATGTATTTCTTTTATAACAAATGAGGTGTTTTTTTCAAAAATTTCCTTTATAGACTTAAGTTAATATTCACATACATATAACTTCCACATTACTTACCTAAAAAGTGTAAGAATAGAAGTTCCATTATGATGAGTTGTGTTTTCATCGTCATATAAAAGCTCTGCTTTGTTTTTGGTAGGAGCACTGGCTGCTTCTTCATCCAAAAGAACTAGTAAAGTTTTCACAGTATCTCTGCCACAGTATGCAGTGCCACGGTTTATGGCATGAGATTTTGGCTAGAACAAGAAACAATTTCAAATAAATGTAATAATCACCCCAGCTGGGTCAATCAGCCACTCTTTCCCATTTCATGTACTATTGTCCTCCTTCCTCTTCTATTAAGCTATAAAAAAATCAGCCATGAGAAGTGGCTCTAAGGCATGTGAATATTTACCCCTCAAGCCATAATAAAATCAATCTTATGAACTTCCAGAAGCACAAAAAATATAGAAAATCGTATCATCAAAGGAAGACATTAGATTTTGGTCAAAATAACATTAGTCTAAATCAGAAAGTTTAGCTACAATCTATGTGGTCTCAGCCTCGTGACTTAACCTCTTTGTATACTGATCTTTTTTCTCTCTCATACCAGAAGTGAGATTCTGGTGATCTGAATACCAACCCCACAGATGGCTGTAAAGATCTACTCAAATGCAAAAATAAAAAAACTAGTTGACCTTCATTCATTCAGTAATCACCCATAAGCACATACTAAGTCCCAAGAATTGTATTTGAAGCTAAGGCTACAAAGGTAAGAACTAGTGTCTCAAGGAACCCGTAGGCTCTTTTATAAAATAAATAATTAACCAATAATGGCATTACAGAGTACTAAGTGCTATTTCCTTTTTTAAAATATATTTATTTATTTATTTATTTATTTATTTATTTATTTATTTTTGGCTGCATTGGGTGTTTGTTGCTGTGTGCGGGTTTTCTCTAGTTGCAGCGAGTGGGGGCTACTCTTCGTTGGAGTGCGCGGGCTTCTCTTGTTGTGGAGCACTGGCTCTAGGCATGCCAGCTTCAGTAGTTGTGCTACACAGGCTTAGCTGCTCCACGGCATGTGGGATCTTTGGGGACCAGGGATCGAACTCGTGTCCCCTGCACTGGCAGGCGGATTCTTAACCACTGCACCACCAGGGAAGTCCCCTAAATGCTATTTCGAAGAGAATGTATAAATTGTGCAGTGGGAGCACACCAAAAGGTCATGATCAATTTACCCAGGGATCAAGGATGGCTTCATAGAGGAGACACAAAAGGGTAAGAGAGAACATGGTATTTTCAGAGACTACATGGCATGAAACAGCTGAAGAACAGGGTAACAGAGAGGGAGTCATGTGAGATGAGCCTGGGAAAGCACTGTATATCAGACAAAGAAGTTATAAGTCAATCTGTTACAAGGTTAAAATCTCTTCCTTTATTAAGCAAGGAAATAAAATGATACTATTTACATTTTAGAAAAATGACAGCAATGATGGAAATGTGTAAAATATTTATACTCCAGGGTAAGACTGTTATTAAATCTGGAGACAGGACCACAAATTACGAGACTGTAGTAGTCCAGCTCAGAAATGAAGAAGGTAGTAGCAGTGAACTAAAATAGTAGCTGTGGAGATAAAGAAAAAGCAGATTAAAAGGGGAGAGCTGGGGCCTCCCTGGTGGCGCAGTGGTTGAGAGTCCGCCTGCCGATGCAGGGGATGCGGGTTCGTGCCCCGGTCTGGGAGGATCCCATATGCCGCGGAGCGGTTGGGCCCGTGAGCCATGGCCGCTGGGCCTGCGCATCTGGAGCCTGTGCTCCGCAACGGGAGAGGCCACAACAGTGAGAGGCCCACATAATGCAAAAAAAAAAAAGGGGAGAGCTGGAAAAGCTTAGTAACTAGGTAGAAGAATAGGGAAAATATAAGATAAGAGAATATTACACAGACACACGTAAGAACAAACTCTGATGGCATTTCTGGCCGGGTTCATACCAACTAACCAGTTGTATGTGCTGTATACCTCCGGGAAAGTTGCTTAACCTCACTGTGCTTCAGTTAAATCATTGGTAAAATAGGGAAGATGATAGTGCCTAACCCATAGGGTTGTTGGACATTGTGCTTAAATATCAGAGTCGCCCTTTTGAGGACATCTGTTATAGCTGTACCTCTTTCCTCAGGTTTCATCAACATGGTCTTGGCCTCCTTTCTCTACTTGGCTGACTCAGGCTACCAAGTGAACTGTAATGTATAGCTACACCAGATTTTTAACAAATTGCCTATCACAATCTGGTGCTTGACATATATTTTTCATTAGTACCAGAGAAGTCCATACTGTTTAATACTAACTTCATTGAGAATTACTGATTTGTATTTTTCAAAGATGTCTAATTTGGTTGAAAACATAAAATTAAGAACCAGGTTGTCTGCATCTTTATTTCTTGTGACAGGAAATGGGAGAGATTGGGTGCTCTTAATTATCTGAGCTGTGACAGTTCCTGATTTATACTTATAATAAAACCTGGTTGTCATTTGAGCCAAGCTGTCAAAAGAAGTGTTAACACACATGAAATATGTGGGGAAATAACTCAGAATCTCCCCCATGTCCCACCTTCAAGTTAAACTAAAAACACGATTATAGAAAATAGCTAAAAATAGTGCCCGAGGGCTGCGGAAAAATAAGTGAATCATAAAAATTAAGCAAAAGTCTTTCTTCATACAGGGGCTATCACAATTATACCTAATAAAGAGGGAATTTTGTTACCTGAACAATTAAACTGCAACAAATGAATTACTATAACACGTATTCCAAAATTCTGTTCTAGAACTAAAAACATGGTAGTCAATTTCTCCTATAAAACTATAGTTTTAATACTTTATAACGTCTGACTATCTATGTAAGAAAAACAAGAAAGAGGTAAATTTTCTGGAATATATAATTAAACAATTACTAAGTATAGGAAAAATTCCTAATGTCTGCAGTAATCTGGCAATGGAGTAGTAAATAAGAGATCATGGAAATAGAAAAATTCTATAAAAGAAAAATAAACTGCTGAGTAGAAACTATTTCTGCTGTTGTTCTATGGAGTGCCTAGTACTGGGGTCATAACCAGAGACACCAGACTCTTATACCTGATTAACTGGGAAAATAATTGTATTATAAAAATAATTATTGAAAAATATGACAAAACACCTTAATATCCATCAAGAACTATAAATTTCTAGTGCTACAAGGGATACTGAAGATTATCCAATGTGCTTCTTTAACAAACAGAGACAATTTGGCCCATAGAGATTATGATTTACCCAAGTCGAACATAATCCTGCATAATCTATTGAGAAACATATTTTCAACATCTTATAACAGAGGAAACACATTCTTCTGACTTAAGTAGCAATTGTAAACCATTTCTACAGCAAGTAGAAGATATAATGTTTTGTACAGAAGGATAATGAAAAATAAAAACCTCATTACCCGTGCAGGACTGATGTCAGTGGTACTAAGAGCTAAATCTCCTTGTTGAGAATTGATAATACTTTTAATCCTCAAATCCAAATCTTGAGCAACTTCCTCTATTGCTTTATAAAAAGGATCCCTGCTGTTCTGGCCTTTAATCAGCTGCATCTTTATCACTGAGAGTATCCGACCCCCTGCAATACTGAAAATAGAAATAAGATCACTTTTATAATAGTATTAGAAATGTCAATATGCTTATAAGCTTGAAAATATAATTCTTAGAGTTAATCAACACTTTTCAAAGAATATGGCTTTAATCTTAGAAATCAAACAGTAACACATTTAAGAAAAGGATGAGAACCATTAGAAACAAAATTTTAAACTTTTTCTAAAAGCAAGTTATTTCAGTAAGGTAAGTTACTTCTTCCTTGATTTGAAAGCTAGGGAAAATAATTTAGTTATATATGCTATATGATAAAAGATTCAGAGGCAGTTATATACATGCAATATACTTAAAATACATACTTTTAGGTACAACTAAGATAACACAAACTACCTCTCATTGAAAATCCTACATAACTTAATCTTTTTTTATTAACATCTTTATTGGAGTATAATTGCTTTACAATGGTGTGTTAGTTTCTGCTTTATAACAAAGTGAATCAGCTATACATATACATATATCCCCTTATCTCTTCCCTCTTGTGTCTCCTACCCTCCCTATCCCACCCTTCTAGGTGGTCACAAAGCACCGAGCTGATCTCCCTGCACTATACGGCTGCTTCCCACTAGCTGTCTATTTTACATTTGGCAGTGTATATATGTCCATGCCACTCTCTCACTTCGTCCCAGCTTACCCTTCTCCCTCCCCCTGTCCTCAAGTCCATTCCCTAATAGGTCTGCGTCTTTATTCCCATCCTGCCCCTAGGTTCTTCACACTTTTTTTTTTTTTTAAGATTCCATGTATATGTGTTAGCATACGGTATTTGTTTTTCTCTTTCTGACTTACTTCACTCTGTATGACAGACTCTAGGTCCATCCACCACACTACAAATAACTCAATTTTGTTTCTTTTTATGACTGAGTAATATTCCATTGTATATATGTGCCACTTCTTCTTTATCCATTCATCTGTCGATGGACACTTAGGTTGCTTCCATCTCCTGGCTATTGTAAATAGAGCTGCAATGAACATTGTGGTACATGACTCTTTTGGAATTATGGTTTTTTCAGGGTATATGCCCAGTAGTGCGATTGCTGGGTCATATGGTAGTTCTATTTGTAGTTTTTTAAGGAACCTGCATACTGTTCTCCATAGTGGCTGTATCAATTTACATTCCCACCAACAGTGCAAGAGGGTTCCCTTTTCTACACACCCTCTCCAGAATTTATTGTTTGTAGATTTTTTGATGATGGCCATTCTGACTGGTGTGAGGTGATACCTCATTGTAGTTTTGATTTGCATTTCTCTAATGAGTAGTGATGTGGAGCATCCTTTCATGTGTTTGTTGGCAATCTGTATATCTTCTTTGGAGAAATGTCTATTTAGGTCTTCTGCCCATTTTTGGATTGCATTGTTTGTTTTTTTGATATTGAGCTGCATGAGCTGCTTGTAAATTTTAGAGATTAATTCTTTGTCAGTTGTTCCTGCAAATATTTTCTCCCATTCTGAGGGTTGTCTTTTCATCTTGTTTATGGTTTCTTTTGCTGTGCAAAAGCTTTTAAGCTTCATTAGGTCCCATTCGTTTATTTTTGTTTTTATTTCCATTTCTCTAGGAGGTGGGTCAAAAAGGATCTTTCTGTGATTTATGTCATACAGTGTTCTGCCTATGTTTTTCTCTAAGAGTTTTATAGTGTCTGGCCTTACATTTAGGTCTTTAATCCTTTTTTAGTTTATTTTTGTGTATGGTGTTAGGGAGTTTTCTAATTTCATTCTTTTACATGTAGCTGTCCAGTTTTCCCAGCACCACTTATTGAAGAGACTGTCTTAGCAATGAATTTGGTAAAGTAGCAGTATACAAAATTAATGCACAGAAATCTCTAGCATTCCTGTATATTAATGATAAGGTTACATAACTTAATCTTTAAACCAGTTCAATAAGTATTATTACCCATAAATTACAGATGAAAAAATTGAGTCTCAAAAAGGTTTAATAGCTTGTCCAAGAACAGTGTTTGTTCTCGGCTAGGAAGAAGGTGGTAAGGAAGGAGATTGACCTTAAATACATGATATTGCACTCTAACATGAGAAGGGTTATTATATGGAAGAGGAAATTAAACTAGTTAATACTAATCTAAAGGAAACCAGAGACTGGACCAATTATGGCCAACAGACAAGTAATTTTGAAAACATGAAATCAATTGTTTCTTTATACTGAGCCTGAACCTCAGTGAATTTGGGTTGCAGTTCCTGCTCTAGAAGGCTGACCTAAAACCAATGTGAGAAGGAGGAAGGATTTTGGTCCATTACAAGGAAGACATTAAAGGTGTCCAACAATAAAAGAGGGCTCTTTTTTGAAGTTAAGAGATCTCCATCCCTAGAGGTATCCCTGGAAAGGCTGCACAGTGTCTAATGAGAGGGTGGTGTGGTCTGGCTATGGAGTCAGACAACCTAAGCACACATCACAACTCCCTCACTTTCTACCTTGAATATGCTATTTAACCTCTCTGTGGCTTTTATAGTAGCATAAAGGAAATTATGAATAGTTCTCATCCTCACTGCCTTATTGCCAGGCTTTATGTTTTAGAACTTCATTCTTAGTTCATTTTATGCTGAAAGGGAGTAGCCCTACAGGTTGGGTATGTCCCAACAGTCACCTCACCTTGGGCAGTCCCTGGGCTTTGTCCCCTGCTCCCTCAGACTTTAGTGACTATAAGAACAGACCCTCCAGATCATCAAATTCAGCAAGTTCTTTCAAAATAAAAGCTAGCTTCCCTTCTTGACTTCCCCCTCTGGCTTTCTTCCTTCCCCCAGTTTTTGGCCTATTTTCATTACATTCACCTACTCATCAATGCATTTAAGTACTTTATAAATATGTTGTCCAGCAGTATTAATTATTGTCAATGGAAGGGTCAATCAGGGGACCTAGCCTGCTATACATCTGTAATCAGAAGTCTGAATGGACTCTTAAGAATTATTTTATGTAAACAGGCACTCTTTTCCAACTGGCTTTTTCTTAATTTTCAATTAAAAACACAGAAAATAATTGGATGAAATGTAGCCAAAATGAAAACACAGTTAACACTATGTGCTTTTTCTGGGAAGTAATCTCTAATGGAAGAGTTTTGGAAAAGATTCAGAAGAATAATCAAATATGAAAGAGTGTCACAGTATGAGTTATAAGAACAAAAAAGAAAAAAAAAGCTTTTAGTACTATTAAAGGTAAAAGTCACCTTTGCCCTCTTTTCCCATTCCTTCTACAATAACAAATATTCTAAATTTTAAAGATGATATAATCCCCTGAATGAACTGTATTTAGGAAAAATGCATAAGATTTGTATTTCAGTTGCTTGCCAAGCTCAGCATTTTGACCCTTAGCAAAATACCACAAACACCAGTGCTTTGACTAGTCTATTACTATACGTTCACTACAAGAGCCAACATTAGCTCTTCAAATATCTGCTCACCAACATAGTATAATTCAAATTCTTGCCTCTAGAGCCTAGAAACTCCTGAAGTTTTAACCCAAATGATGCCAGGACATTTGTCATAGGCACTGGGGACACAAAATGAATAAAAGATTTCTTTTTAAGAGGTCACGATTGATCAGTTGATACAATGAGATACCAAAGGTATAGAGGGGATTTAAGTGGGGAGGTAAGAGAAGAAGGTCTTCAGGAAAGCATCCCAGAAGATATGACTACTCTGGATAAACATTAATAGAGGAATTTAGGTGCGAAAGAGGTTAACTGAAGTTCCTGACTGCTAAATGCATCACATTAAAGCTCTGGGGCAGAAAGAGGAAAATGAAGCTAGTGAGGAAAAACACAATTAAATCCCCATGACTGAATCAAAACACAGTGACTGAAAGAGAACAATAAGCAATAATACAAATAATGGGTAATATTTTAATGAATTATTGACTATCTTTACTATATAGAATGACTTGTCTTTTCCCTACCATCTTTAAGAATTTGATAATTATTTGCTAAATAAATTATATCTTTAAAAATTAAATGTGATTAAAGGTACTACATGAAATGTATCAAAAATGATTCTGATATATTTTAAAATGAGAAATGTAACACTAGGATTCTGGACTGGATAATTTCAGCTAGACTTAACATTCTATAAATGCATAGTATTTAGTCCAATAAATATAATGCAGGTGTGTACTAAAAAGTTGTTATGTAATAAAACTGAAATACAGAATTTTAAACATTTGAACAACAGGGTACTCACTAAGTTATGTAACCTGAAACTCCTAATTTAAGATGTTTTTCAGGTGAAAGTACAGTAGGTATTTTATGGTGGCACCTACTGGCAAAGTGTAGAAATGCAGCCATACTATAGCTAAGATGGTCTGATGAAAAGCTGGCAGCAGAGAGGTAAGTGTGATTTGGATTCCTCCCCTGTCTGTCTATTCCCCACCATTCCTTGGACTCAAAGATTATTGTGATTCCCTACCACCACCACCACCCTATTATAAGACAATTAGTACAAACTTACACTCAGCTACAAGGGTTAAATACATTTTTATCTCTGAGTTTTAAGGTTGAGGGACAGAGGCCAGGGTGAGATACAATCAGGAGGTAGAGAGTATAGAATTTGTACACCATACTGAGGTTTCTGGATTTTTATCCTGTACCTAATATGGAATTATTGAAGGGTTTTAATTATGGTGGTAACATCTGCTGTTTTGAAAAGACCACTGGCAGCAGTGAGGACAATAGGATGGGGCAACTCAAGACTGGAGGCAGAATGAACAACTTGGAGATAAGTAAAAAAAGTCCAGGCAAGAAAGGATGAAAGTCTGAAAACAGACTTTCCATAAAAAAATGGAAATAAGATAGTAGCTATAGGAATACAGATAAAGAATATCAAAAATGTTAAGTAAGAAGAATTGATGGATCTTAGTGAATGAAGGGACAGAGAAAGGGAGAATGGACTTGAGGACATGGGGAGGGGGAAGGGTAAGCTGGGACAAAGTGAGAGAGTGGCATGGACATATATACACTACCAAATGTAAAACAGATAGCTAGTGGGAAGCAGCTGCATAGCACAGGGAGATCAGTTCAGTGCTTTGCGACAACCTAGAGAGGTGGGATACGGAGGATGGGAGGGAGGTTCAAGAGGGAGGGGATATGGGGACATAGGTATGCATATGGCTGATTCATTTTGTTGTACAACAGAAACTAACACAGTACTATGAAGCAATTATACTCCAATAAAGATGTACTAAAATAATAATAATAATAAAAAGATACGTTCCAAATTTCTGCTTGGGCAGCTGGAGGCAGAAAGGCTTCATCAAGCTGGGTACTTTGGGAGGAGGTACCCATCAAGCAGGTACGCAGGGAAAGATGAAGATTTAGTTTAGGAGATGTTAAGTTTTGAGTTTCATTTGATGTAACAACCTTAGGTACATAAAGATATATTTTGGAAACTCAGGCAAGAGTTTGGATTTCACTGAAATATGGATTTAGAATTTGCAAATATGCAGTCAGAGAGGTAAGTAGAAAATAAGAAAACAAAATCTCAGAAGTTATGAGGAAAAGAGCTCTAAAAGAGAAAATGATCAAACTTCAGGACTCAAAAGAGACCAGAGGCTATGCCAACTAGAATATCATAAATGATCTTTCACAGAACAGCTTCAGTAGAGTGGAAAAGTGAATAAGTGTGAGTCAGTTGAACACAGACAAGTAAATTAGTATTGAGTGCCTACTCTGTGCCAGAAACTGTGCTGGGCTAGGGAATATTAGTGAAGAAAATCAATAGAGCCCTCATAGAGTTTACAGCCTCATGAGACATATTCAAGATTTTTTTTTTTTTTTGCGGTACGCGGGCCTCTCACTGCTGTGGCCTCTCCTGTTGCGGAGCACAGGCTCCGGACGCGCAGGCTCAGCGGCCATGGCTCACAGGCCTAGCCGCTCCACGGCATGTGGGATCTTCCCGGACCGGGGCACGAACCCGTGTCCCCTGCATCGGCAGGCGGACTCTCAACCACTGCGCCACCAGGGAAGCCCTCAAGATATTTTAAATCATTAGAAATTGGGAAGTGGAATAAAAGTATTTTTTCAAGAATTTGAGCTATAAAAGGAAGGAACTGACAAAAACAGAAGATGATTTGTTTTTTCTTATAATCTTTATAGACTGTGGCTAAAGGACTAGTAGAAGTTGAAATTATGAGACAAAATGAATAACCAATGAAACATTGTCCCAATAGGTTACCCATACTATAGGAAATATCCTCCCTTCTCCCCATCTGGACTTCATTTCACCACCATTCTCCATGTCTGGTTAACTCCTTCAAGTTCATCCTTAAGCTCAACCGTTAACAAACATCCAGGTAAACACCCCTAACACTCTTATCCCCGGCTCCCACAAACTAGGTCAATTGTCCCTTCCTCTGTACATCTTTCCATTATTACATAAATAGAATACATGTTGTAAGTTTTTGATAACTTTACTATTTATAATCATGAAATGCAATAATACTTAACATATGCAAAAATCACCTTACAGAAGAAAATAGAGATTGCTCAGATGGACTATTTAAACACCCACTTCTTCAGTATAGTCTCTAGAACACAGAGTAATTGCTCATTATGACCAAACAGGATATTCAAAATAGATGGCTGCTAAATTGAAGAACTGAAGTGTACCCTAGGTGCCTCTAAAACGTACTTCTACCCTTTTGTACAAAAGTGTATGTATGGATGTACTTTTACTCTGTTAACTTACCTCAACTAGAAATTCCTCCAAAAAGGAATGTAATTATAACAAATTACATTGGATTGAATATGTGCACTTATATCTGCTCCCTCCTAAAGTGCCACTAAAGTGACAAAAAGGAAAATGTTTTAAATCCATAAAGAAAAACAGAATGGGAGAGGAGACAAGAGTCGAGAGCAGAGACTTATCATGAAAGTACAGAAAGACAAAGAGCAGATGGAAAGGTGATAACTGACTACCCAGAACACAGAAAGCTACAACATAAGTTAACTGCTAAAAGATACACCAATAAGAAGTAATCTCAGAAACTGAAGGCAATACTGAAGGCTATGGTGAAGGTGTCATTGCAAATAAGAAAGCTGGTTGACAGTCTATGTGAGGAACACTTAGACCCCTGAATCTCCTCTCTTATTCTGAGCAATCAGGCTAGCGCACTTCTGTCACCTCAGCATAGAAAGCAGGATTACTCTGAAGAAACTATGCCAAAGAGGCTCCAGACCTATAGATACCAATGACTGAAAACAGAGGGACTGAGCAAAAGTCTACATATTGAACTGGGAGGCTCAGCATCAACCTACCCTCCCTCAAATCCCAGAATATTGCTAGCCAGACTTACTGCTTTCAGAAAGAGACTAAAGGATGCCATTATGGAAATTTGGGGGTAAGTTCCAAAGAAAAGACCTGCAATTATTCACATTTGGAGAATTCCCAATAAAAGAGCCAAGTGGCTACTATGCTATAATGAAGTCCACTGTATAGAGCTGCTAATTAGCTTTATAGGGTCTCATTCCTAAATATGAAACAACAGTCCAGAATCACCCTACATTTTAGGAACACCTTTAATATGAAAGAGGGCAACAGAAACAAAAAGAAAAACATTCAACTAGATAAAACAAAGACTATCCAGGAAGCAGATAAAAAATGATCATATAAATTAAATAACCTTGGAGAAATAAATGAAGCATAAGATCACATACAATCAAATGTGAGAATAATGATATTTATCTCCCATTTACTTTTTCTCAGAAAGCTACTTGAGCAAAATAAGGGGTTTAACCAATTAAAAATAAAGTCATGGAATCCTGAAAACAAGGCAGAGGCAAAGAAAATTCACAAGGTGATGAAGCTTCATGGCTGACACTCTGAAACAGGTCTAGCAAGCAAAAGTATTCAGACTGAGTGAAGAAGATAGATGACTCTCCAGAAGGAATGTCTTCAAGGGCACAAATCAGAACTGATAGATGACCTAATAAAAAAGAAGAAACTGTATACTTTCATTGGCAAACTTGAAAAAGAATTGATAATAAATATATAAGAAGCAAAGCAAGAGAAAAAAGTAGATAATCATTGACTCTAGAAAAAAACAAAAATGTATACAAGAAAGAAAGTATAATAACAGTATATAATATAGCTTAGCTGTAGGCAATAATTACAGAGTTATAATAATGTAAACTCTAAAATATGATTTAACTTGATACTGTTGTGTAACTATATTAGAAGGAGAGAAGAAGAGAAGTGTGTGTATGTGTCTGTGTGTGTGGTAGGAGGGGGAGAGGAAAAGAAGAGTATTGGGAGGTTGGTGAGTGGGTGGCAAATCCTCATCTTCCATGGTAGGAAGTTAATAAATAATGCCTAAAATTGAAACTCAAAATTAGCTGCATAGACCAACAAGGGCTTAATATCCAAGATACAGACAGCTCACATAACTCAGTATCAAAAAACAAATCAACCAATCAAAAATTGGCCAGAAGACCTGAATAGACATTTTTCCAAACAAGACATACAGATGGCTAACAGGCACATGAAAAGATGCTCAACATCGCTAATTATTAGAGAAATGCAAATCAAAACCACAATAAGGTATCACCGCACACCTGTCAGAATGGCTATCATCAAAAAGTCTACAAATAACAAGTGTTGGAGAGGATGTGGAGATAAGGGAATCTCAAACACTGTTGCTGGGAATGTAAACTGGTACAGCCACCATGGAAGGCAGTACGGAGGTTCCTTAAAAAACTAAAAATAGAACTACCATATGATCTGGCAATTCTACTCCTGGGTATATATCTGGCAAAAATGAAAACACTAATTCGGAAAGATATATGCACCCCAATATTCAGAGAAGCACTATTTACAATAGCCAAGACATGGAAGCAACCCTAGTGCTTAATCCAACAGGTAAGAATGAAATATTGCCATTTGCAACAATGTGGGTAGACATAGAGAATATTATGCTTAGTGAAGTAAGTCAGACAGAGAAAGACAAATACTAAATGATATCACTCATATGTGGAATCTAAAAAAATAAAGACAAATAAACATATATACAAAACAGAAACAGACTCACAGACACAGAAAACTAGTTTATGGTTACCAAAGGGGAGAGGGGGGAGGGATAAATTAGGAGTACAGGATTAATAGATACAAACTACTCTGCATAAAATAGATAAGCAACAAGGATTTACTGTATAGCACAGGAAATGATACCCAATATCTTATAATAACCTATAATGGAATATAAACTGCAAAAATACTCAATCACTATGCTGTATACCTGAAACTAACATGATATTATAAATCAACTATAGTTCAATAAAAATTTTTAAAATAGCTGCATAAAAATTTCATTTAAATGAGGTAAATACAGAAATAAACACACACAAAAATATTAAAAGTTAATTCCTCTGAGGATTTTATTACTGTAAGTCTATAGTACCATTTGACTTCAACAAAATATATCTATTTTGCTTTGCCAAAAATATAGTATTCTTTAAAATTAATTATATGCTATCTCAGAAGAAATGGCTGGCCAATATATTATTTAGAAATTCAGATGTCACTGATATTGACTGTAAGTCATATTCAAACCCTTTTCCGAATTCACTTCGTTGTAATAGATATCCATATAAGAAGACAGAAGGAAACAATTCAGAATAAAATCCTGAAAAAAATTCTTCTTGGAATCTTAAAATGGAAAGACGTTTCATAGAATAAGATAAAGCAATTAAGAGAATGGGTTCCTGGGTCAGAAGTGAATTCAGATCCCAACTCTGCTACTTAATAACAATGTGACTAAGGTAAGTTACACCAGTGCTTCAGTTTCTTCCTCTCTAAACGGAGTATTTATCTAGCAACTACAATGTAAGGTGTTTTTAATGATCAAATGATAATCCCCATAAAGAGTTCAGTATAATGTCTGATACATAGTAAGTGTTCAATAAATACCAACTATTTTTATTAGTACTATGCTATGGCATACCCACCAAACTGACAATGATCTCCCATGACTGCTAGCATATACAACCCACTTCTGCCCCCCACAAATTAATCTAAAATTAACTCACCATAAAATTTATACCAATTTATACCTATATTATAAATAAGGGTCTATCTGATTAAAAACACCTCTTAATTCCACTATCATTTAAAAACAAATTCCAGATGAATCAAAAATTTATGCATAAGAAAATGAAAAAAAAACCTAGCAGAAAACAGAATATAAAATTCATCATATTTTTATCAATTTCCTGACTCATTCTTGGTATGACTTTCCTTTACTGCTAAATAAAAAGTTTAAAGAAATTATCTATTCAGTCATTTCCAATCCTCAAAAATCTATTTCTTCCAGAAAAAAAATGAATGGTAAGCCCTCTTCTCTAGTCAAATTTAATTTGAACATGCCATTTGTCTTTGGCAAAAATTTTAGAATCACAGATAAGCAGAAATTTAGGGAGAAAGGTCATGTGATTATAATTTATTAATCTATATATTTTATTAATTGAAGTATAGTTGATTAACAATGTCATGTTAGTTTTGGTGTACAGTAAAGTGATTCTTTTCCATTAGAGTTTATCACAGGATATTGAATATAGTTCCCTGTGCTATATAGTAGGACATTGTTCTTTACCTACTTTATATATAGTAGTTTGTATCTGCTAACCCCAAACTCCTAATTTATCCCTCCCTCATCTAGATATTTTGTTTCTTCTTCCTAGTTTAGTCTGATGCTTGGTCATTTCAATAGCTCTTAATTTTTAATCTACCTCTGATTCTGTGAAGTTTTAAAGACAGACTAATAACACACGTTTGTCATACCTTGGATTTGGTATTTCTCCAAGAATTTCATCTAATTTGTCAATGAAATTAATAAAATTAGACAATCCTTTTATATGTGTCCTTAAAGGATCAGATGGTGATGGTGCATATCCTTTCCCTCCAAGCTCTATTGTTCTAATAAATGATGTAGCCACCTATGAATTAAAACAAATAATTTGGTTATGTTTAATGATTTAAAGTTAAGTGTTTAACTTTAGTAAGTTAAAACTACACCTTATTTTATGAAGCTAGGCACATTTACATATTTCTAGGTACACAGGCAAAGAGAAGCACTTTTTACAACTCATGCCACATTTTCATTCAGAAGCAAATAATCAAAGAAACAACTGTCATGTATAATTCATTCCAGCAAGAGTGATGGCAACACAGGTGGAGACTAAGACTGAGGAGCCAAGTTAGGGACAAATTAAGGGTGTAAGAATATGTTCATAAGAGTATATCATTGTTGGGAATTCCCTGGCGGTCCAGTGGTCAGGACTCTGCACTGCCACTGCAGGGGGCTCCGGTTCGATCCCTAGTCGAGGTACTACGATCCCGCAAGCCACACAGCATGGCCATAAAAAAAGAGTATATCACTGTCTATAAAGAATTAGACAGTGGTATTCTATAAAAAATAAATATATTCTTAAATAGACTGACTACTGGCTACTGGAATTGTTATATGGAACAAAGGGATTTTTCTGTGTCAATTGTGTTGATTTATTCAAAGTTGAACAATTAATTCAACTCTTCCAAGCCTTAACTTCTTTATTTGTAAAATAAAGATTTAGACTAGATAATCACTTAGCCCCATCTAGCTTTCACATTTTAGGATCATTTGATCATGTGTAGCTCAAAAGGTCTTGCCTTTACAATGATAAAAATACATATATAATAAGATGGCTATACATTAGGCCATCTCCATCAAAGACAAAATGTTCTAAAGCTGTATTTTCCAAAGCATATCCTAAGAAAGGAAAAATATATGAAATTTAAATAATCTGGGGAAAGTTCCATAGTTCAATAACTTAGGAAACGACAGGTTAAATAACAAGGTTAACTTAAGCAGATTTCTTTATGGTAGGATTTCTTGGAAGAAGTATACATGCGTTACATATATCCAGTAAGAGTATACACGATTTCCAACTTTTTGCCCTTGGAAACATTTATTCAAAGAGCATTGAACAGGAACTTTTGCCTCTGGAAATAATTTATTCAAGGAGAATCTAACAGGGCTAGCACTCCGCAGAACACATGTAGGGAAACACAGCTTTAGAGAAATTCTCCCTTATGAACTATATATATAGTAAAATATATAGTAAAAAACAAAACTACCATGGATTTTCAAATACATGACATAGAACACATATTCACAATTTAAAAGTTGCTCTATCATAGTTACAAGAATTCTATATTAAGGTACATGGATCCACTGTTCAGAGAGTCTTTAAAATAAATATTGAAAATGTAACATGTCCATACCAAAAAGATAGACATCTGTTTCTCTCGAGCAGCATGTTTCAAATCAGTGAAGGCTTCTCTTCCAAGCCCTCTATCAGGAATATTGAGAATATGAGCCAGAGCCAAGTCGTTCTTTGAATTCACCAGCAGGTTTAAATATGAGTAGATAATTTTCTTTGCTAGTAACTGTACCTGTACAATAAAATATTTTCTTTATTGAAGATTTCTAAATTCATAAATAATCTTTTTATTTATTTATTTTTTATTGAAGTATACGTGATTTACAATGCTGTGCCAATCTCTGCTGTGCAGCAAAGTGACTCAGTTATACACACATAGACATTCTTTCATATTCTTTTCCATTATGGTTTATCAGAGGATATTGAATATAGTTCCCCATGCTATACAGTAGGACCTGTTGTTTATTGATTCTAAATGTAATAGTTTGCATCTACCAACCCCAAACTCCCAGTCCATCCCTCTCCCTCCCCACCGACCCTTGGCAACCACAAGTCTGTTCTCTATATCTATGAGTCAGTTTTTGTTTTGTAGATAAACTTATTTGTGCCATATTTTAGATTTCACATATAAGTGATATCATATGGTATTTGTCTTTCTCCTTCTGACTTACTTCACTTAGTATGATAATCTTTAGTTGCATCCATGTTGCTGCAAATGGCATTATTTCATTATTTTTTATGGTTGAGTAGTATTCCATTGTATACATGTACCACATCTTTATCCATTCACCTGTCGATGGACATTTAGGTTGTTTCCATATTTTGGCTATTGTGAACAGTGCTGCTATGAATATAGGGGTGCATGTATCTTTCTGAACTATAGTTTTGTCTAGGTATATTCCCAGGAGTGGGACTGCTGGATCATATGGTAACTCTATTTTCAGCTTTCTCAGGAGCCTCCACACTGTTTTCCATAGGGGCTGTACCAACTTACATTCCCAACAACAGTGTTGTAGGGTTCCCTTTTCTCCACACCCTCTCCAGCATTTGTTATTTGTAGACTTTTTAATGATGCCCATTCTGACCAGTGTGAGGTGGTACCTCATTGGAGTTGGGTTTTTTTTAACATCTTTATTGGAATATAATTGCTTTACAATGGTGTGTTAGTTTCTGCTTTATAACAAAGTGAATCAGCTATACATATATCCCCATACCTCTTCCCTCTTGCATCTCCCTCCCTCCCACCCTCCTTATCCCACCCCTCTAGGTGGTCAGAAAGCACAGAGCTGATCTCCCTGTGCTATGCGGCTGCTTCCCACTAGCTATCGATTTTACATTTGGTAGTATATATAAGTCCATGCCACTCTCTCACTTCATGCCAGCTTACCCTTCCCCCTCCCCGTGTCTTCAAGTCCATTCTCTAGTAGGTCTGCATCTTTATTCCTGTCCTGCCCCTAGGTTCTTCAGAACCTTTTTTTTTTTTTTTTTTAGATTCCATATATATGTGTTAGCATACGGTATTTGTTTTGCTCTTTCTGACTTACTTCACTCTGTATGACAGACTCTAGGTCCATCCACCACACTACAAATAACTCAATTTTGTTTCTTTTTATGGCGAGTAATATTCCATTGTATATATGTGCCACATCTTCTTTATCCACTCATCTGTCAGTGGACACTTAGGTTGCTTCCATGTCCTGGCTATTGTAAATAGAGCTGCAATGAACATTGTGGTACATGACTCTTTTGGAATTATGGTTTTCTCAGGGTATATGCCCAGTAGTGGCATTGCTGGGTCATATGGTAGTTCTATTTTTAGTTTTTTAAGGAACCTCCATACTGTTCTCCATAGTGGCTATATCAATTTACATTCCCACCAACAGTGCAAGAGGGTTCCCTTTTCTCCACACCCTCTCCAGCATTTATTGTTTGTAGATTTTTTGATGATGGCCATTCTGACTGGTATGAGGTGATCCCTCATTGTAGTTTTGATTTGCGTTTCTCTAATAATTTAGTGATGTTGGGCATCTTTTCAAGGGCCTACTGGCCATCTGTAGATCTTCTTTGGAGAAATGTCTAGTAAGCTCTTTTGCCCATTTTTCGATTGGGTTGTTTATTTTTTTGTTGGTCAGTTGTATGAGCTGTTTATATATTTTGCAGATTAAACCTTTGCCTGTCGTATCATTTGTAAATATTTTCTCCCATTCCAAGAATCTTTTTTTAATCCGCAGTAAAAATACTTATGATCATTCAATGACAGTATCTCACTCAGCTCTTTGGGAAAAGAGAATTGCCATATAAACCAAAAGTTTGGGTTGAACAATGAACATATCCTGGCTCATGAAACCAACTTGCCACCAATGAGAATCTATAAGTAAATAACAACTATCATAATTGTTGGAAAATGTCTCTTAGAAAATGATATAAAAGATACAGCTGCATTTCTGATGAGACCGGATCTCAGTTCCCTACATACATTTGCCACTAAATAATCACTAACAGTGAAGCTCCCTGAAGCGTAGGGCATGGGTCAACTGGCACTATTTGGTCCTATACCCATGTCTCTCTACAGGGCAAGATATAAGGGCTGAAGTTAAATTGTTAAATTTCTGAAGAATTACTAGATACTGACTTTCACAATACCAAATAACCAACTAAGTATTAAAATAAAGAGATTCAACCAAATGTTAGCAAATAATAGCAAGTAGTTGATGTTGACATTAACTGGCCTAAAACAGAGCTATAGACTGTTCAAACACAAGATAAGTAACATTTGTGAGAACTTGATAGGGGCAACAGGTCTTTCATATATACGGCACTTGTCCTTCACAGTCAAGTGATAAACCAGGGTATTCAATGATCTTTTTCTTAAAATTAGCTAACTATAGCTTTTCAAGGCCTTGCAACTTCTAGTATTACAAAAGTAATACTGTGAACTCCCACAGGTAACAACTACAAAATACTAGGTAAAAATTTTAAAACATAACTATGTAAAGACACTGGAAAGCATCCAAAAAGCAGACACAAGCTGGAGGAGAATTTAATGTTAGAAGAACTGCAACAAGAAGGGTAAGAATTGCAAGTTTGTGGTTATTCAAGGTCCTACAACTTCCAGTAATGGGGGAGATGCAACTTATCATGTGAACCCCTTAAATAACAAACATTAAATATTAAATAAAAAATTTTAAATAGTGTTTAAAGACACTGGAAAGTGTCCAAAAAATAGAGGCTGGAGGAACATTTAGTTTTAAAAGAACTGCAATAAGAAGGGTATGAATTAAGTTTGTGGTTTACTGGCCCAAGTTTCATGACTATAGAAGTGACTAAAGGTGCCAGAGATTAGAATTCAGAGCTGGGAAAACAGCTAGAAATTTAAAGGAGGAATTCCTGGAAACAACTGAGAGCATAAATAGCCAAAACCCCTAGCTGACAGCAAAACTATGCAAGCATGGGGAAGATTCCAGGGGGTCTATCAAAAACACAGACAGAAAACAGAAAGAAATATATTAGAAAGATTGAGCTATAAAGAATCAGAGCTATGCGTCTGAAGGTTTGCTAAACTGAGTGCACTCTACAACTGTGTATAGTTTAAGTGGCAGAAAACTGAAGCTGAACAGGCTTGAAATGTTAAGTATACAAAGCCAAAACCTGTCAGAACAACTGGAAAATTCATGAAAATCCCTAGGAAAAAGGAATCCACAAAAATAAGCTCCATATCTCCCCCAAATGCTTGGCTGACTGCCAAATTTGGCAGGCAGAGGGAAGGCTTACAAAAGCCAAGCTAAAAAAAACAGCAAAGGGAAACTATAAGAACAGATATCCAGGGCCTCCCTGGTGGCGCAAGTGGTTGAGAGTCCGCCTGCCGATGCAGGGGATGCGGGTTCGTGCCCCGGTCTGGGAGGATCCCATATGCCGCGGAGCGGCTGGGCCCGTGAGCCATGGCCGCTGAGCCTGCGCGTCCGGAGCCTGCGCGTCCGGAGCCTGTGCTCCGCAACGGGGGAGGCCACAGCAGTGAGAGGCCTGCATACCGCAAAAAAAAAAAAAAAAAAAAAAAGAACAGATATCCAATGCATACCACCAAGGAAACAAACTATGAAGTTGGAATCTAGGCAAGTTACCTGCCTACTAGAAATAAAAACCAATGTTCCTCAGAAGAACACGAGAAAAAACTGGAGTTGCTATAAAATATTACCTGAAATGTCTGGGTTTCATCCAAAAATTACTAGACAGCCAAAGAAAAAAGACTGTGACCCCTTCTTAGAATAAAAAGCAGTCAATAGAAAATGTCACCAAGTGGACGACATGTTAGATTTATCAGACAGAACATCAAAGCATCTGCTATAAATACAGTCAAAGAACTAAACTAAAATGTGTTCAATGAATTAAAGGAAACTATGTTATCAGTGACTTAATAGAAGAATGAGAACTGAAAAGTGGACACTCTAAAGAGAAAATTCTAGAGATAAGAAGTACAATAACTGAAACAAAATTTGCTTGGTGTGCTCAACAGCAACTTGAAGAAAGTGAAAGAAACTATCAGTGCACATATAGATATATCAATAGAAATTACCAAATCTGAAAAACAAAAGACAAAAAAAAAAGAAGAAGGAACCAAAGAAATCTGCAGGTCAATTTAAACAAGTCCAACATACATGTAATTGAAATCCCTGCAAAGGAGTGAAAAAACCAGAAAAAATATTTGCTGAAATTATGGCAAAAAGCATCCCAAATTTGGTGGAAAACATCAATTTATAGATCCAAGAAGTTACTCAAATAGGAAAACACAAAGAAAATCACTCCTTTACACTTAAACTCTGACATCCAAAGATAAAAAATCTTAAGAGCAGCCAGAGCAAAATGACACATTACATACACAGGAACAATAGTAAGGTTAATAGAACATCAAAAATTAAGTATGTAAGCCAGAAGACATTGAAACAACATATTATATGTGCTGAAAAATGATCTTCAAAATTACTTTACAATTACAATAGTCAAGACAGCACAGTATTGATTTCCTTCCCATGGCAGAAACTTGGAACCCAGGTGATATTCAGTCTTAATTTTCTTATTTCCTTTGAGGCACTAAGGGGTGCTTCCCTCTTATTTTCTAATATTGGGCTGGCCAGAAAGTTTGTTCATGTTTTTCTGTACCATCTTACAGACAAACTCGAACGAACTTTTTGGCCAACCCAATAGATACATTAAACAACAGAAAAACGTTTTTATGAACAAAGACTTCTCACAGGAGTATCCATTTTCCTGAAAACAGCACACAAATCTTGCTGTAAATTGCCAATGTTACAATTTAATTCTACCTTTCTTCTGTGAAAGAAGGAAAAAATATTGCTTATATAATGAGGGTCAGGAAGCTTTCAGGCCCATAAAGAGAAACTTAACCTGTCTCCTTATAAACAGTAATATATAGCATTCTAATATAAAAATATTACAATTTAGTCATTCCCCTAATGAGGGTCATTTAGATTCCTCCAAATTTTATTATAAGCATTGTTGCATGTATATTCTGATACTTATCTCCCTGTATATATGTTGAGTGTTTTTATAGTACTGCTGGGACTATAATGTACTTTTTTATTATTTTAATACATACTGCCAAATGTCCTTCACTTGTACCTATTTATACCCCCACCAACAGTGAAGGAGAGCTCCCATTTTCCTATATCCTGGCCAATATTTAATGTTATAAAACTTTAAAAGTTTTACCTATTTCCTCTGATTACCTGGAAGACTAGGAATCTTTAAAAATGTGTTGGCCATCTTTATTTCTTTTCCTGTTAAATGACTGCATGGCTTTCTTTTGTGTAATTTGTTTGCTTTTTTCTTATTCATAGTAGCTCTTTTTATATTCTAGATTTTAACCCACATATATTATGCACTGGCAAAGATCTTCTCTCAGTCTTTTGCTTATACTTTACCACTGTTAATAGAATAGGTCAAGAAACTTTACATTTTGTAATGATCAAATTCATTAATCTTTTCCCTAATTTTTTTTGCTTTCTGGGTCTTAAGAATCCTTCACAACCTTGAGATTATAAATGTTTCCTTTTAATAACTGAATACAAATTGTAAAAAAAAAAAACAAAAAAAGCATAGCATTTACAAAGGGACAGACACTCAGATCAATGAAACAGAATAGAGTCCAGAAAGAGAACTAACACAGATATTGCTATTTGATTTTTGATACAGGTGCAACAGAAGCAATAAAGAAAGGGCAGTCTTTACAATAATTGGTGTGGGAGCAACTGGTCATCCATATGCAAAACAAATAAACCTCACCTAAACCTCATACCTTTTATAAAAATTAACTCAAACTAGATCACAGACGTAAATGTAGAGTATAAAATTATAAAACTTTCAGGAGAAAACATAGGAGAATATCTTCATGACTTGGGATTAGGAAGACTTATTAGATATGACAGCAAAAGTACAAAACATAATAGAAAAAAATGATAAATTGGATTTCATCAAAATTAAATTCCTTGCATGAAATTCTCTCCTTATTCTCACACTCTCAACTACTTTCACCCTGCTCTGGAATCCTGTTTGTTTTTAATTCTTAGATGTTGCTCCCAGAATGTTCACTTGAAATCCTCTCCTTGCCTATTACCCTGTTAAAATAGACTCACAAATGCTAAACTCAACTTATGCTCAAAACTCATGAAATTCATAAGTCTATAAGTGACTGACAACTTAGCTAAAGACCCAATAATTTATCATCTTTAAACTCTAAGAAAATATTTTCCTTATTAAAATTAAGATTTCTTCATATTCTGTCTAATCACATTAAATTAAGAAGCACAAAGAGAGTTAAAAGGTAGAAATAAAACTTACAAATCAATAGGAAGTCTCTCAGACAGTGATAAAGGAAGTTTCAAGTTCATACACATCTTAAAAGCACTTCTAAAGATAACATGCTTTGGGATTATTTAACTTTCATGTAAAAAACAATTCTTAAAACATGTAAGGCAGTCAGGGTCAATTTCAAAAACCTCAATGGACAGGAAAAGGTTACCTTAAACATGGACTCAAAATATAACCTAAGCAAAATTCATTAAAACAAAAAGTTTGATGTGAACTCTATAAAACCATTTTTCTTAAATATTAAAGATACTAAATGTTACGTTTGAAGAGAGGCTCCCTGATTCTCCAGTATAAAGAAGCTATTCACATATTCTCTTTCTTATCACCCTGTTATAACTATGCATATGAACCAATTATAATTCTCTACATAAATATTAATACTTTCTGATACTTTGTCTATTTTATTAATCTTTCTACTATTTTATAAGTCCCCTGAGAGCAAATGATGTATCCTTAGGTCCTACAGAATGACTGGCATTAGAGCAGGTAATCAATCCATTCTTATTAATAAGTTCTCAATCAGCATTTGTTCAATGATAAACAAAAGAAAAATTAATACATGTATTTCCCCTTTTAGATATTTCAAAATTGAAACTACTGATAAAAACTTATCGGGAAGTTGGGATCAAATAAGTGCTCATATATTTTTATTAAATTGCCTTAAAAAGAAAAGTACTAAGATACAACTACATTAAAATCATCTTTAAGATCTGTCCTAAAATGATCAAGGGATCAATCCAAGAAGAAGATATAACAATTGTAAATATTTATGCACCAACCATACAAGCACTTCAATACATAAGGCAAATGCTAACAGCCATAAAAGGGGAAATCGACAGTAACACAATAATATTAGGGGACTATAACACCCCACTTTCACCAATGGACAGATCATTCAAAATGAAAATGAATAAGAAAACACAAGCTTTAATGATACATTAAACAAGATGGACTTAATTGATATTTATAGGACATTCCAACCAAAAACAACAGAATACACTTTCTTCTCAAGTACTCATGGAACATGCTCAGAATAGAATATATCGTGGGTCACAAATCAAGCCTTGGTAAATTTAAGGAAACTGAAATCGTATCAAGTATGTTTTCCGACCACAACACTATAAGACTACATATCAGTTACAGGAAAAAAAACGTAAAAAATACAAACACATGGAGGCTAAAAAATACACTACTAAATAACCAAGAGATCACTGAAGAAAACAAAGAGGAAATCAAAAAATACCTAGAGGGCTTCCCTGGTGGCGCAGTGGTTGAGAGTCCGCCTGCCGAGGCAGGGGACACGGGTTCGTGCCCCGGTCCGGGAAGATCCCACATGCTGCGGAGCGACTGGGCCCGTGAGCCATGGCCGCTGAGCCTGCGCGTCCGGAGCCTTTGCTCTGCAACGGGAGAGGCCACAACGGTGAGAGGCCCGCGTACCGAAAAAAAAAAAAATTACCTAGAAAAAAATGCCAGTGAAAACACGAAGACCTAAAACCTATGGGATGCAGCAAAAGCAGTGCTAAGAGGGAAGGTTATAGCAATACATCCTACCTCATGGAACAAGAAAAATCTCAAATAAACAACCTAAACATACACCTAAAGAAATTAAGAGAAAGAAGAACAAAAAACCCCCAAAGTTAGAAGAAGGAAAAAAATAAAAAAGATCAGATCAGAGCTTCCCTGGTGGCGCAGTGGTTGAGAATCTGCCTGCCAATGCAGAGGACACAGGTTCAAGCCCTAGTCTAGAAAGATCCCACATGCCGCAGAGCAACTAGGCCCATGACCCACAACTACTGAGCCTGCGCGTCCGGAGCCTGTGCTCCGCAACGGGAGAGGCCCCAACAGTGAGAGGCCCACGTACCACAAAAAAAAAAAAAAGATCAGATCAGAAATAAATGAAAAAGAAAGAACAACTACAATCCCGCAGGCTATGGAACAAAAAATACATTCAAAGAAAGATACACAAGATGAAAAGGCAGAAGGCTATGTACCAGATCAATGAATAAGACAAAACCCCAGAAAATCAACTAAATGAAGTGGAGATTGGCAACCTTCCAGAAAAAGAATTCAGAATAATGATACTGAAGATGATCCAGGACCTTGGAAAAAGACTGGAGGCAAAGATCGAGAAGATGCAAAAAATGTATAACAAAGACCTAGAACAATTAAAGAACAAATAAACAGAGATGAACAATACAATAACTGAAATGAAAAATACATTACAAGAAATCAACAGCAGAATAACTGAGGCAGAAGAACAGATAAATGACCTGGAAGACAGAATGGTGGAATTCACTGTTGCGGAACAGAATAAAGAAAAAAGAATGATGAAAAGAAATGAAGACAGCCTAAGAGACCTCTGGGACAACATTAAACGCAACAACATTCGCATTATAGGGGTCCCAGAAGGAGAAGAGAGAAAGGACCCGAGAAAATATTAGAAGAGATTATAGTCAAAAAATTCCCTAACATGGGAAAGAAAGTAGCCACCCAAGTCCAGGAAGCACAGAGAGTCCCATACAGGATAAACCCAAGGAGAAACACGCCAAGACACATAGTAATCAAATTGGCAAAAGTTAAAGACAAAGAAAAATTATTGAAAGCAGCAAGGGAAAAATGGCAAATAACATACAAGGGAACTCCCATAAGGTTAACAGCTGATTTCTCAGCAGAAAATCTACAAGCCAGAAGTGAGCGGCATGATATACTTAAAGTGATGAAAGGGAAGAACCTATAACCAAGATTACTCTACCCAGCAAGGATCTCATTAAGATTCGATGGAGAAATCAAAAGCTTTACAGACAAGCAAAAGCTAAGAGAATTCAGCACCACCAAACCAGCTCTACAACAAATGCTAAAGGAACTTCTCCAAGTGGGAAACACAAGAGAAGAAAAGCACCTACAAAACAAACCCAAAACAATTAAGAAAATGGTCATAGGAACATACATATCGATAATTACCTTGAACGTAAATGGATTAAGTGCTCCAACCAAAAGACACAGGCTTGCTAAAAGGATACAAAAACAAGGCCCATATATATGCTGTCTACAAGAGACCCACTTCAGACCTAGGGACACATACAGACTGAAAGTGAGGGGATGGGAAAAGATATTCCATGCAAATGGAAATCACAAGAAACCTGGAGTAGCAATATTCATATCAGATAAAATAGATGTTAAAATAAAGAATGTTAAAAGAGACAAGGAAGGACACTACATAATGATAAAGAGGTCAATCCAAGAAGAAGATATAACAATTATACATATATACGCACCCAACATAGGAGCACTTCAATACATAAGGCAACTGCCAACAACTATAAAAGAGGAAATTGACAGTAACGCAATAATAGTGGGGAACTTTAACACCTCACTTACACCAATGGACAGATGATCCAGACAGAAAATTAATACGGAAACACAAGCTTTAAATGACACAACACCAGACAGATTTCATTGATATTTATAGGACATTCCATCCAAAAACAGCAGAATACACTTCCTTCTCAAGTGCGCATGGAACATTCTCCAGGATAGATCACATCTTGGGTCACAAATCAAGCCTCAGTAAATTTAAGAAAATTGAAATTATATCAAGCATCTTTTCTGACCACAATGCTATGAGATTAGAAATGAATTACAGGGAAAAAACCATAAAAAAACACAAACACATGGAGGCTAAACAATACGTTACTAAATAACCAAGTGCTCACTGAAGAAATCAAAGAGGAAATAAAAAAATACCTAGAAACAAATGACAATGAAAACACAACGATCCAAAACCTATGGGATGCAGCAAAAGCAGTTCTAAGAGGGAAGTTTATAAGTATACAAGCCTACCTCAAGAAACAAGAAAAATCTCAAATAAACAATCTAACCTTACACTCCTAAAGGTTAGGAGTGTAACCTTACACTCCTAACCTTACACTCTAGTTCCTAAAGGAACTAGAGAATGCAGATTAAAAAACCCAAAGGTTAGCAGAATGAAAGAAATCATAAAGATCAGAGCAGAAATAAATGAAATAGAAACAAAGAAAACAATAGAAAAGATCAATAAAACTAAAAGCTAGTTCTTTGAGAAAATAAACAAAAGTGATAAAATATTAGCCAGACTGGGAGAGGACTCAAATCAATAAAATTAGAAATGAAAAAGGAGAAGTTACAACAGACACCGCAGAAATACAAAGCGTCCTAAGGGACTACTACAAGCAACTCTATGCCAATAAAATGGACAACCTGGAAGAAACGGACAAATTCTTAGAAAGGTATAACCTTCCAAGATTGAACCAGGAAGAAATAGAAAATATGAACAGACCAATCACAAGTAATGAAATTGAAACTGTGATTAAAAATTTTCCAACAGGGTTTCCCTGGTGGCGCACTGGTTGAGAGTCCGCCTGACGATGCAGGGTACACGGGTTCATGCCCCGGTCCAGGAAGATCCCACATGCCATGAAGCGGCTGGGCCCGTGAGCCACGGCCGCTACGCCTGCGTGTCTGGAGCCTGTGCTCCGCAATGGGAGAGGCCACAACAGTGAGAGGCCCGGGTACCACAGGAAAAAAAAAAATCTTCCAACAAACAAAAGTCCAGGACCAGATGGCTTCACAGGTGAATTCTATAAAACATTTAGAGAAGAGCTAAACACCCATCCTTCTCAAACTCTTCCAAAAAATTGCGGATTAAGGAACACTCCCAAACTCATTCTATGAGGCCACCATCACCCTGATACCAAAACCAGGGAAAGATACTACAAAGAAAGAAAATTACAGACCAATATCACTGATGAATATAGATGCAAAAATCCTCACCAAACACTAGCACACAGAATCCAACAACACATTAAAAGGATCATACACCATGATCAAGTGGGATTTACCCCAGGATGCAAGGATTCTTCAATATATGCAAATCAATCAATGTGATACACCATATTAACAAATTGAAGAATAAAAACCATGTGATCATCTCAATAGATGCAGAAAAAGCTTTTGACAAAATTCAACACCCATTTATGATAAAAAAAACTCTCCAGAAAGTGGGCATAGAGGGAACCTACCTCAACATAATAAAGGCCATATATGACAAACCCACAGCAAACATCATTCTCAATAGTGAAAAACTGAAAGCATTTTCTCTAAGATCAGGAACAAGACAAGGTTGCTCACTCTCACCACTATTATTCAACGTAGTTTTGGAAGCCCTAGCCACGGCAATCAGAGAAGAAAAAGAAATAAAAGGAATACAAATTGGAAAAGAAGAAGTAAAACTGTCACTGTTTACAGATGACATGATACTATACATAGAGAATCCTAAATATGCCACCAGAAAACTGCTAGAGCTAATCAATGAATTTGGTAAAGTTGCAGGATACAAAATTAATGCACAGAAATCTCTTGCATTCCTATACACTAATGATGAAAAATCTGAAAGAGAAATTAAGGAAACACTCCCATATACCACTGCAACAAAAAGAATAAAATACCTAGGATTAAACCTACCTAGGGAGACCAAAGACCTATATGCAGAAAACTATAAGACACTGATGAAAGAAATTAAAGATGATGCCAACAGATGGAGAGATATACCATGTTCTTGGATTGGAAGAATCAATATTGTGAAAATGACTATACTACCCAAAGCAATCTACAGATTCAATGCAATCCCTATCAAATGACCAATGGCATTTTTTACGGAACTAGAAAAAAAATCTTAAAATTTTTATGGAGACACAAAAGACCCCGAATAGCCAAAGCAGTCTTGAGAGAAAAAAACAGGGCTGGAGAAGTACAGGTTTCTGGTAACTGACTATACTGCTGAACTGAATGAATAAGCATTTTCAGAATGCTAATGGTAAACTGATGAATTCATAAAAATGCTAACAAAAGATCAAAATTAAAAAAATTAATTACATGGGACTCAGTGAACTGAGGAGGATGATTATAATTTTTGTGACTTTCTGTTTGAATAAAAGAAAGGAAGAAAGAAAGAAAGAAGGAAGGAAGGGAAGAAAGAAAGAAAAGGAAGGAAGGAAGGAAGGAAGAAAGAAAGGAAGAAGGAAAGAAAAGAACAGAAAGAAAGAGAAAGAGAGAGAAAGAAAGAGAGAGAGAGAAGGAGGGAGGGAGGGAGGAAGGAAGGAAAGAAGGAAGGAAGGAAGAGAGAAAGAAAGAAAGAAGAGAATCTTCTGGTAGTGAGTTGAATACTTGGGGAGGCACAAAAATCTTTAAGAACCCTAGGTTACCATTAATGCTAGAGAAAGAGAGTACTCAATGAAATGTTCTTCAGCACTTTTTGAAAGTTGTTTCTTCTACTTTAAATAAGTAGTATATTACTCTCTGGGGACTCAACTTAGCCTCATACTACTCCTGAAACTGGAAGATTATTTTATACGGTAGAACATACTACTGCTAATATTAAGTATTATTGTTGTTATTGTTATTACTATTATTATTAATAGTAGTAGGAGGTTACTTTTCATCATTAAAGTGCTTTCACATATATTAAAAAAAAGATGTCCTAAAATTTTATAAAATAAGGTATAACATAGTTTTCTGCTTCATTTCAAGAGTCCTTTTATATTTACTTTCACAGTAAATCATAATATTTCATGTGAATCTATAATGCAAAGTTTACATTTTAACCTCACAGTGCAATAGTCTGTCTAAAACATACAGGAAGTGTGACACAATTTCCCAAAAATCAAAGCAGAGGAAAGAGATATTCACATTGTAATCAGAAATTTCTTTACTCTTTCTACATTTAATTTCATGTAATCTGTATTTCACTGTGCTTCTGCTGTTCAAAAATAATGAGTTTACTAATATGTATATGTCTGATCCTTATTGGGTACAAGACCAGGACTTAAACTCCCACATCTACAACTTGTTCTTAAAGGCTAGCAAATTCTATCCTTCTGATCTGTGATGTTAGGCAAACATCAGGGAAAAACATCTTGGAGTCCTCACAGTTAGAGTGTTTCTTCTAACTCATGGCTGCAATTGGAAATCCATCCCTATCATTATGGTCAGATAACATGGCAGTTATGGTTTCCCTGCTCTTGTATTTGCAAGTGGGTTTTAAAGAGGCTCTCTGGAAAAGCATTCCACATAAATACAGTTATGATGTCCAGAAGTAAGGGCTTAAATTGAAAAAATCCACAAGATTGAAGCTTTTACCCAGATACCAAAAATAAAGATACTGTTCCATTTATCTGTTTAATAAACTGATTCTATCCATACCACAAAATATTTGCAATGTTTGTTTAGAAGTTGAACAATTTTATTTAAGCTTTTTGACAACTTCAAGTTGCTCTTCCTAACCCTTAACTATTACTGAAATGCATATGTTCAATCTCAATTTGAATAAAGTCAGTTTTTCTAAATTGATATTAAAATTTATGCAAGTATTGTTTTTATTTGTCAACACATAAATTCTTACATATAATGAACAAACAAGATTGGACTATAACTAATATACTCGTAGAATTTTTTTATTTAACTGATTATTTTCTTTTGGGGCCTTTATTCTGTTTTTCCCTTCATTACTTCAGAATTTCTAAAGCAATAGTTTAGTACCTCAGGGAAAAATAAAATAAGGAAACAAAAATATTGTTCCTCCAGTCCATTTCATTCATCTACTTGAGGAACTGGTGTGACATTAGTAAGCATTTGGTGATCAAAATATATCTTTTTAAGACTGTAGCCCAAAAAGTCACTTTGGAATTTTAATAGAAATAAAATACTTTGCAAAAGAAAAATCAGAAGTCTGCAAGTAACAGAAAAATGGTTGAGAGGATAGCTGCTATCTTAATAGTCCGCATAAAATCTAATCCATCAGCTAACTGGTAGATAAAATTCTCTTAGAAAATATAATCCAAGAAGGCAAAAGATAAAAAGTAGAGGATTAACACCACGAAATTACCATTGTTTGTTAAATGAGAAAACTATATGCTTACAATGAAGACCCTTCAGTTTCTATATACTATAATTCTTTTTCATGGCTATCCCTTTAATATTATTTTTATCATAAAATAAGTTTATTGATGACAACTTTATATAATTTACTGCCGGTGTTTGAGATATGCAGGATCCTTATATCAATATGTAACTGGGGACTTCCCTGGTGGCACAGTGGTTAAGAACCCGCCTGCCAATGCAGGAGACACGAGTTTGATCCCTGGTCTGGGAAGATCCCACAAGCCAAGGAGCAACGAAGCCCGTGTGCCACAACTACTGAGCCTGCGCTCTAGAGCCCGCGAGCCACAACTACCGAGCCCACGTGCCACAACTATTGAAGCCCGCACGCCTAGAGCCTGTGCTCCACAATGAGAAGCCACCTCAATGAGAAGCCCGTGCACCACAATGAAGAGTAGCCCCCACTCTCTGCAACTAGAGAAAGCCCACGCCCAGCAACGAAGACCCAACGCAGCCAAAAATAAATAATAAATAAATAAATGTAACTGGCATAAACCCCATTATTTGAGCTCTCTTAATTGCTTCTGTAATTTCTTTTTGTTTCTTCCACAAAGACCTATTATGTCCCTTCCATAAATTCATCTAATAAACGGAGAAATAAACTGAGAAAAAAGCTGTACATTCTTTTAATCTACCCATGTTCCACCAAGACACATTTTCTATGAGGCTCCTTATAAGGATTTTCCATTGGAATGGGTAGGTCCTCATTCCTGGTTATTTACGTCATTTTAAATGTACAAATTAGTTCATTCCTCTTAAATAAAAGGCACAATAACAATTATTGTTTCCTCCCTGTAGCCTGTAAGAATGTACTCCTAAAAAAAAAAAAAAAGAGTGTACTCCTTAAGTATCACTGAGAAAAGACCACGCAATTTGGTAAACATCTTGTCAAGGCAGGAAAAACAAACAATGAGAATGTAAGCAATAAATGAATGTAAGGCAACAGAAAATAGTTACAATCGCTAAAAGAAACCATGCCTAAGCAGGAAACAACCAAAGGTGGGCTTGGGATACTTTCTTGTACCATAAAAGAGGTAAGTGCTCAAAATTCTAATGGGGCATGTAAAAAAGATACAGAAGCCAGATTGAAGGGGACCCCTACATTTTAACATCAAAGATTAATGACTAATTGATTTTAAAGCTCTGAATAAATAAAAATCCATGAGTCCATAGTAATGTAAACACACATAAAAAGAGAAACATAAACAGAAAAAAACCATCTAATTTTCTTCCTATAAGTAACTATTACACTAACTCCTAAACTGGTAATTAAAGAGAAAGAATTAAGTAGTGACCCTGCCATTTTTAGGGAACTGTACTTCATCCCAGTTAATAAGATAAAGCTCTTCTTTACTGAGAAATGGCATCAAATTAGTGTAAAGACATGATAGAGGTGGAAAGTAACCATTCTGCAAACTCCAAAGAAATAACTGATTCAGACAATGATCATCAGTGCATGCTCAAAACCATTCAGTGAAAGGTTGTCGGGAAACAAGATATTTACAGAGTCAAAGTATCACTAGATCTTTTTTGACAGCAAAAGAAAAACTACATCTTCATATTGGAAAGACCTCACAAATTCAGGACAACTTCAGTTTGTGTCTCCTAGTGTGATACAAAGTGAAATACTCAGCATCAGTTATGAAGTGTTTCATAGATTACATTGCTCAGTCTAAGCAAGCTTTTAGATGTTTCCAGTTTATTGGAAATAGAGGAACAAGTTAAATAATACCAGTAGGAACTCAACAGATAAATAACAAGAGAAGAAAAAACCTGAGGAGGATTCTAAAAGACTCTAAAGAGACATAAAACCCATTACAGGGACAAATGGAAAACTTTGAATAGGGAAAATAGTAAATGAATGATATTAGGGAATACTTCAGTTTTCTTATATATGATAATGGTATTGTGGTTTTGTCCTTATTTTCAGGAAGTGATATGCTGAAGAATTTTAGGGATTAAGTGTCATGACGTCAGCAATTTAACTTTCAAATAGGACAGAAAAAATATTAGATGCACATATAAACTACATTATTAAGTCTAAGAAGTAGGTATACAAGTATTTGAGAGTAATGATCAAATATATTTTTAAAAGTGCGATCTGGAGAATTCCCTGGCAGTCCAGTGGTTAGGACTCCACGCTTTCACTGCCAAGGGCTGGGGTTCAATCCCTGGTTGAGGAACTAAGATCCCAAAAGCCACGCTGTGAGGCCTATAGAGCATGGTAGTTATGGGAGAATCTGCCATAGCAATGTTTCCAGAAAATGAAGAAAGTGATTCATCAAATGCATGAACTAATTGGAGCATTTAACTTGGAAGTAGGCATGTTCTAGACGTTTTACATAACATAGTTCTATTTTTTTTTAATTTAATTTTATTTTTTTATACAGCAGCTTCCTATTAGTCACCCATTTTATACACATTAGTGTATACATGTCAATCCCAATCGCCCAATTCAACACACCACCACCCCACTTCCCCCCTTGGTGTCCATACGTTTGTTCTATACATCTGTCTCTCAATTTCTCTCCTGCAAACCAGTTCATCTGTACCATTTTTCTAGGTTCCACATACATGTGTTAATATACGATTTTTGTTTTTCTCTTTCTGACTTACTTCACTCTGTATGACAGTCTCTAGATCCATCCACATCTCAACAAATGACCCAATTTCATTCCATTGTATGGCTGAGTCATATTCCATTGTATATATGTACCACATCTTCTTTATCCATTCGTCTGTTGATAGGCATTTAGGTTGCTTCCATGACCTGGCTATTGTAAATAGTGCTGCAATGAACACTGAGGTGCATGTGTCTTTTTGAATTATTGTTTTCTCTGGGTATATGCCCAGTAGTGGGAATGCTGGATCATATGGTAATTCTATTTTTAGTTTTTTAAGGAACCTCCATACTGTTCTCCATAGTGGCTGTATCAATTTACATTCCCAGCAACAGTGCAAGAGGGTTCCCTTTTCTCCACATCCTCTCCAGCATTTGTTGTTTGTAGATTTTCGGATGATGCCCATTCTCACTGGTGTGAGGTGATGCCTCATTGTAGTTTTGATTTGCATTGCTCTAATAATTAGTGATGTTGAGCAGCTTTTCATGTGCTTCTTGGCCATCTGTAAGTCTTCTTTAGAGAAACATCTATTTAGGTCTTCTGCCCATTTTTGGATTGGGTTGTTTATTTCTTTAATATTGAGCTGCATGAGCTGTTTATATATTTTAGAGATTAATCCTTTGTCCATTGATTCGTTTGCAAATATGTTCTCCCATTTTGAGGGTTGTCTTTTTGTCTTGTTTATGGTTTCCTTTGCTGTGCAAAAGCTTTGAAGTTTCATTAGGACCCATTTGTTTATTTTTGTGTTTATTTCCATTACTCCAGGAGGTGGATCAAAAAAGATCTTGCTGTGATTTATGTCAAACAGTGTTCTTCCTATGTTTTCCTGTAAGAGTTTTATAGTGTCCGGTCTTACATTTAGGTCTCTAATCCATTTTGAGTTTATTTCTGTGTATGGTGTTAGGGAGTGTTCTAATTTCATTCTTTTACATGTAGCTGTCCAGTTTTCCCAGCACCACTTATTGAAGAGACTGTCTTTTCTCCATTGTATATCCTTGCCTCCTTTGTCATAGATCAGTTGACCATAGGTGTGTCGGGTTATCTCTGGGCTTTCTATCCTGTTCCATTGATCTATGTTTCTGTTTTTGTGCCAGTACCATACTGTCTTGATTACTGTAGCTTCATAGTATAGTCTGAAGTCAGGGAGTCTGATTTCTCCAGCTCTGGTTTTTTCCCTCAAGACTGCTTTGGCTATTCGGGGTCTTTTGTGTCTCCATAAAAATTTTAAGATTTTTTCTTCTAGTTCCGTAAAAAATGCCATTGGTCATTTGATAGGGATTGCATTGAATCTGTAGATTGCTTTGGGTAGTATAGTCATTTTCACAATATTGATTCTTCTAATCCAAGAACATGGTATATCTCTCCATCTGTTGGCATCATCTTTAATTTCTTTCATCAGTGTCTTATAGTTTTCTGCATACGGTCTTATGTCTCCCTAGGTAGGATTAATCCTAGGTATTTTATTCTTTTTGTTGCAATGGTAAATGGGAGTGTTTCCTTAATTTCTCTTTCAGATTTTTCATCATTAATGTATAGGAATGCAAGAGATTTCTGTGCATTAATTTTGTATCCTGCAACTTTACCAAATTCATTAATTAGCTCTAGCAGTTTTCTGGTGGCAATTTTAGGATTCTCTATGTATAGTATCATGTCATCTGTAAACAGTGACAGTTTTACTTCTTCTTTTCCAATTTGTATTCCTTTTGTTTCTTTTTCTTCTCTGATTGCCGTGGCTAGGGCTTCCAAAACTATGTTGAATAATAGTGGTGAGAGTAAGCAACCTTGTCTTGTTCCTGGTCTTAGAGGAAATGCTTTCAGTTTTTCACTATTGAGAATGATGTTTGCTGTGGGTTTGTCATATATGGCCTTTATTATGTTGAGGTAGGTTCCCTCTATGCCCACTTTCTGGAGAGTTTTTATCATAAATGGGTGTTGAATTTTGTTAAAAGCTTTTTCTGCATCTACTGAGATGATCATATGGTTTTTATTCTTCAATTTGTTAATATGGTATATCACACTGACTGATTTGCGTATATTGAAGAATCCTTGCATCCTGGGGTAAATCTCACTTGATCATGGCGTATGATCGTTTTAACGTGTTGTTGGATTCTGTTTGCTAGTATTTTGTTGAGGATTTATGCATCTATATTCATCAGTGATATTGGTCTGTAATTTTCTTTCTTTGTAGTATCGTTCCCTGATTTTGGTATCAGAGTGATGGTGGCCTCATAGAATGAGTTTGGGAGTACTTAATCCGCAATTTTTTGGAAGAATTTGAGAAGGATGGGTGTTAGCTCTTCTCTAAATGTTTCATAGAATTCACCCATGAAGACATCTGGTCCTGGACTTTTGTTTTTTGGAAGATTTTTAATCACAGTTTTAATTTCATTACTTGTGGTTAATCTGTTCATATTTTCTATTCTTCCTGGTTCAGTCTTGGGAGGTTATACCTTTCTAAGAATGTGTCCATTTCTTCCAGGTTGTCCGTTTTATTGGCACAGAGTTGCTTGTAGTAGTCTCTCGGGATGCTTTGTATTGCTGCAGTGTCTGTTGTAACTTCTCCTTTTTCATTTCTTATTTTATTGATTTGAGGCCTCTCCCTCTTTTTCTTGATAAGTCTGGCTAAATGTTTATCAATTTTGTTTATCTTCCAAAAAGAACCAGCTTTTAGTATTATTGATCTCTGCTATTGTTTTCTTTGTTTCTGTATCATTTATTTCTGCTCGGATCTTTATGATTTCTTTCCTTCTACTAACTTTGGGTTTTGTTTGTTCTTCTTTCTCTAGTTCCTTTAGGGGTAAGGTTAGATTGTTTATTTGAGATTTTTCTTGTTTCTTGAGGTAGGCTTATATAGCTATAAACTTCCCTTTTAGAACTGCTTTTGCTGCAGCCCACAGGTTTTGGATGGTCGTGTTTTCATTGTCATTTGTCTCTAGGTATTTTTTTATTTCCTCTTTGATTTCTTCAGTGAGCACTTGGCTATTTAGTAACGTATTGTTTAGCCTCCATGTGTTTGTGTTTTTTACATTTTTTCCCCTGTAATTGATTGCTAATCTCATAGCACTGTGGTCAGCAAAGATGCCTGACATGATTTCAATTTTCTTAAATTTACTGTGGCTGGATTTGTGACCCAAGATGTGATCTATTCTGGAGAATGTTCTATGCGCACTTGAGAAGAAAGTGTAATCTGCTGTTTTTGGATGGAATGTCCTATAAATATCAATGAAATCTATCTGGTCTATTGTGTCATTTAAAGCTTGTGTTTCCATATTAATTTTCTGTTTAGATGATCTGTCCATTGGTGTAAGTGAGGTGTTAAAGACCCCCACTATTATTGTGTCACTGTCAATTTCCTCTTTTACAGCTCTTAGCAGGTGCCTTATGCATTGAGTTTCTCCAATGTTGGGTGTGTATATATTTATAATTGTTATATCTTCTTCTTGGATTGACCCCTTGATCTTTATGTAGTGTCCTTCCTTTTCTCTTGTGACATTCTTTATTTTAAAGTCTATTTTATCTGATATGAGTATTGCTACTCCAGCTTTCTTTTGATTTCCATTTGCATGGAATATCTTTTTCCATCCCCTCACTTTCAGTCTGCACATGTCCCTAGGTCTGAAGTGGGTCTCTTGTAGACAGCATATATATGGGTCTTGTTTTTGTATCCATTCAGCAAGCATGTGTCTTTTGGTTGGAGCACTTAATACATTCACGTTTAAGGTAATTATCGATATGTATGTTCCTATGACCATTTTCTTAATCATTTTGGGTTTGTTTTGTAGGTGCTTTTCTTCTCTTGTGTTTCCCACTTGGAGAAGTTCCTTTAGCATTTGTTGTAGAGCTGGTTTGGTGGTGCTGAATTCTCTTAGCTTTTGCTTGTCTGTAACGCTTTTGATTTCTCCATCAAACCTGAATGAGATCCTTGCTGGGCAGAGTAATCTTGGTTGTAGGTTCTTCCCTTTCATCACTTTAAGTATATCATTTCACTCACTTCTGGCTTGTAGAGTTTCTGCTGAGAAATCAGCTGTTAACCTTATGGGAGTTCCCTTGTATGTTATTTGCCATTTTTCCCTTGCTGTTTTCAATAATTTTTCTTTGTCTTTAACTTTTGCCAATTTGATTACTATGTGTCTTGGCGTGTTTCTCCTTGGGTTTATCCTGTATGGGACTCTCTGTGCTTCCTGGATTTGGGTGGCTATTTCCTTTCCTATGTTAGGGGAGTTTTCAACTATAATCTCTTCAAATATTTTCTTGGGTCCCTTCTTTCTCTCTTCTCCTTCTGGGACCCCTATAATGCAAATGTTGCTGCGTTTAATGTGTCCCAGAGTTCTGTTAGGCTGTCTTCATTTCTTTTCATTCTTGTTTCTTTATTCTGTTCTGCAGCAGTGAATTCCACCACTCGGTCTATCAGGTCACTTATCCGTTCTTGCCTCAGTTATTCTGCTATTGATTCTTTCTAGTGTATTTTTCTTTTTTCTTCTTCTTTTTTTTTATTAGTTTCTGCTTTATAACAAAGTGAATCAGTCATACATACACATCTGTTCCCACATCCCTTCCCTCATGCATCTCCCTCCCTCCCACCCTCCCCATCCCACCCCTCCAGGTGGTTCATTTCAATTATATTATTGTTCATCTCTGTTTGTTCTTTAATTGTTCTTGGTCTTTGTTAAACATTTTTTGCATCTTCTCGATCTTTGTCTTCATTCTTTTTCCGAGGTCCTGGATCATGTTCACTATCATTATTCTGAATTCTTTTTCTGGAAGGTTGCCTATTCCACATCATGTAGTTGTTTTTCTGGGGTTTTATCTTGTTACTTCATCTGCTAGATAGCCCTCTGCCTTTTCATCTTGTCTATCTTTCTGTGAATGTGGTTTTTGTTCCACATGCTGCAGGATTGTAGTTCTTCTTGCTTCTGCTGTTGCCCTCTGGTGGATGAGACCATCTAAGAGGCTTGTGCAAGTTTCCTGATGGGAGGGACCGGTGGTGGGTAGAGCTGGGTATTTCTCTGGTCGGCAGAGCTCAGTAAAACTTTAATCCTTTTGCCTGCTGATGGGTGGGGCTGTGTCCCCTCCCTGTTGGTTGCTTGGCCTGAGGTGACCCAACACTGGAGCCTACCCAGGCTCTTTGGTGAGGCTAATGGCTGACTCTGGGAGGGCTCACGCCAAGGAGTACTTCCGAGAACTTCTGCTACCTGTGTCCTTGTCCTCACGGTGAGACAGAGCCACCCCCCGCCTCTGCAGCAGACCCCGCAACACTAGCAGGTAGGTCTGGTTCAGGCTCTGTGGGGTCAATGCTCCCTCCCCCTGGGTCCCAATGTGCACACTACTTTGAGTGTGCCCTCCAAGAGTGGAGTCTCCGTTTCCCCCAGTCCTGTCGAAGTCCTGCAATCAAATCCCACTAGCCTTCAAAGTTTGATTCTCTAGGAATTCCTCCTCCATTTTCTGGACCCCCAGTTTCTGAAGCCTGACGTGGGGCTCAGAGCCTTCACTCCAGTGGGTGTTTTTCTGTGATATAAGTGTTCTCCAGTTTGTGGGTCACCCACCCAGCAGGTATGGGATTTGATTTTATTGTGATTGCGCCCCTCCTACCATCTCCTTGTGGCTTCTCCTTTGTCTTTGGATGTGGGGTATCTTTTGGTGAGTTCCAGTGTCTTCCTGTCGATGACTGTTCAGCAGTTAGTTGTGATTCCAGTGTTCTTGCAAGAGGGAGTGAGAGCATGTCCTTCTACTCCGCCATCTTGAACCAGTCTCACATAACATATTTTTAGATATGCTCTTTCCAGTACTCTTAACCTTTCATCTTGTCAATGGTAATTTTACTAAGAAACTTTCATAAACACAACTCCCATGGTTAGTAAGGAATTACTACATGTAATTAGGTACCTAGAATAGTGTTCAGCTGAAGGTAAATTATATTAAACCAAACCTGTACTACTTTTCTGTGGTTTGTTTGGACAGCAAGTCCTGTTATCAGAACTCATGATGCATCAGCTAGTCTACTACAAAGAGTAGAAACAGATTTTTGAAAGAGTAGAGAACAGAACATATTCTCCTAAGAATCAACAATTTAAAATGCTGTGGGACCTCCCTGGTGGCACAGAGGTTAAGAATCCACCTGCCAATGCAGGGGACATGGGTTTGAGCCCTGGTCTGGAAAGATCCCACATGCCGTGCAGCAACTAAGCCCACGCACCCCAGCTACTGAGCCTGCACTCCAGAGCCCACGTCCCACAACTACTGAACCTGTGTGCCACAACTACTGCAGCCCGTGTGCCAAGAGCCCATGCCCTGCAACAAGAGAAGCCACCACAATGAGAAGCCCACACACTGCAAGCAAGAGTAGCCCCTACTCGCCACAACTAGAGAAAGCCAGTGCGCACAGCAACAAAGACCCGACGCAGACAAAAATAAATAAATAAATAAATAAGCATATTACTAAATGAAATAAAATAAAATAAAATACTAACTGTGAAGTATACCAAATGTAAAAATTCAAAGAACTCTGGCAACCACTACCGTCAACTACTTTTCCGATACTTAGTGATACCTATTTTTGCACAGTGCCTGTTACCATGGCCCAAAACCATGAATAAACTGATTATTATCATGCTCTTGCCAGTCTCCAATGTACTACTCTTCACAAATTTTTTTTATTTAAGCAAATTAAAATCTTTTAAAAATTTTTTAAAAAATAGTAACTGTAACGTACAAATTCATAGTGATTTGAAGAGGATCATATCCTGCTTTTATTTACTCACAATTTAGCCATACCTTTTCATTATCCTGGTTGTGTTTACTCATTGGTGACATTGGTTGAGAAAAATCAGTTTCATTATCTACTGCATACTGTCTGCCAGACAGAAAATCCCGTAGTTGACTCTGTAAGAAATACAAGATGTTACTAATAAAATGCTATGCCAACTGTAAAAAATATTTCACACCTAGCTCTACTTAGTGTCTCTGATATTCCAGTGTACAGCACATTACCTGACTTTTGTTGGCAGTCCATAATATACACGGAATTAAATTTCCTAACAATCTGTTTCCAGTGGCACTTGTACTCAAAGAGTTTTACAAGTTCAGAGTTAAAAGATGACCTTGGAAATTTCATCTGAGCCTTTTATTTGTACGGAAGTCTTAGCTAATGCCCACAATAAATGCTTCATTTTGGAATATACAAAAGTAAATCTTTTTTCCTAAGCAGCAGAATATTTCAAACAAAATAAGAGTTTCCATGAAAAAATAATTTATAAAGAGATATTTGCTTTCAGCCTGACACTCTACTCAACATCTCCATATTATTTCATTTATTCTAAGGGACTGAAGATTATACAGGTATGTATAAACACAAACACACACAAAATTCCTAATAAGTAAACCTGAAGGGACAAACTGAATTAACAAAGCCCAGTGAGATATTGCAAAATTATAACTAAAGTAACTCACCAATATATACTCCTTAAAAAGAAATAGCATTTGCCACAATTCTACTGATATGATAAGCTGGTACTCATAAAGAGTTAATCAGGTGATGGAAAAAAAAACTAGAAAGCCTAGGATTTTGTTGTTTATGACATATACAATTTTTCAATCTCAAAATTCAAGATCACCAAAATAAGAATTTACTATTTAACAAATCTTGAATAATGGTAGTACTCACACTTGTGGTTCTTATGTTTTCAGAAGAGATGCTGAAAGCAAAGATTTATTTTTCCATAAACACAATATTATTTTTAGAAATGGGAGAATATTAGCTTCTAGTTAAAAAACATTTTCATGTTTAATTACATGCAAAGTACATTATTCTAGATCAGTTCAGTGGGTGTCAAAGTATGGTCCAAGTACTTCTGAGGTCCTTAAGACCCATTCAGGGGATCTGGGAAGTCCTCCTTTTCCAACTATGTATCAATGTGAATCTGAATTTTCTTGATATACTTCAATCAAACTAATTTATCAAATAGAAGCAGACATGTGAATTCAGGTATTTTCTATCACACATGATATTAAAGATACTCATAAAAATGTAAAACAATGTCACTATTCTCACAATTTTTTTATTTTTGGAAAATAAAGTTATTCTTCATAACATAATGTTATTCATATTAAAATGTAATAGGTTCAATATCAATATTTTAATAACTGATAAACATTTTAAACATTTCGCAATTTTAACTTTTAATATGGAAAATACCAATAGATATAATCCACATAAACAAAATCTCTTTCTAGTCCTAAATAATTTTTAGTGTAAAGTGGTTCCTAGACCTCAAAGTTAGACAAGAACTCTAGATAATATAGCATAAAGCTTTCTGAGGCAAGACAAAAATCACAATATATTTGCTGCGATACACTATTAATTTTACTGATTTGTACCTTTACTGATTTGACAGGTTGCTACTCACTGTATTTTTATCCTCTTATTAATTTGGAAGATGTACTGTATTTTTCCATTCCATTAATATTTGCCTTTACTCTCCCTGTACTCAAATCAGACTCATATTTCTCTATTTTTTAAAAGTGATAATGCCTGCTACTTACCCCTATCAAATTACAAAATTTAGCAGTTTTAATTCTAAACTAGTACCAGAATCTCTCTTAGTGTAAGTCTTCCATTTTAGCTCACATATTCCCAGTCCATCCTTATCATTTTAACTGCACATAGATACTCCAAGTTTTAGTGCTCACTACCATCTTTCCCTAGATAGACCGCTGCTCCAGTTCATCTGTTTAATTATTAGTCTTTGGAAAGGTAAATGCTTCATATGAGGTATGATGATGACATTCTTTAAATTTTTTCATATCCTCACAAGTCCTTCCTTAACTTGGATGATAATGATATCTTGGTTGAGGATGGAATTCTTAGGTCACTTTCAGGACACGCTATTTTAATTTTTTGTTCTTTTTAAATAACTTGTTCTTTCTGCCAGGAAATTAAGAGTTCAGGAATTTTACCAGGATATGTCTAGGTATGTGTCATTTCTCATCAATTCAGCCTGGAACTTCATAAACACTCCTTAGGAGACTCAGGAAAATATTTATTATAACAAATGTAGTTGTAACAAATATATGATTTATTTTATCATGGCCTCTTTTGCATCTGTTCTTTTTTCTCCTTCTAGAACTCTTAACGTTTATATGTTATATCCTCTAGATCTAACCTCCAAGTTTAACTTTTCCCTCTTTGTTTCTTTGTTTTTTACTCTGTGCTTTACTGATTGTACTTGACTTTCAGGATACTAATTTGAGTCTGAATTCATCTGTTACATTGGGAAATATTTTCTTTTTTTTTAATGTCTAGAAAGTCTTATGTTTAGGTATATACTTGAAGTTCCTTGAGTACTTATTATTTCGCTGGATTCAATTTGCTATCATTCCCTTCGAGCAGCTCTATTTTGTTAGGCATGTGTGTTCTTAGCTGATTCATCTTTCTGGCCACTGAGACCCCTTAGGTGACCGTTGCTTCTCTTTACTGGCTCTTTGGGGCCCAGATGACTGTTGAGGTACATTAAGTGATGACAGTTCTATGAGTAATGGAAGTTGAAATGGTCTCTACTCCTTATGGAGCAGCAGTGGAGAAATAAGCAAGCTGCCAGTCACCTGCTTAGGCTGAACAGTCTTCTTGTGGTCTCTCAAGCCTCACCAACAGTAAGACCATCCATTCAGCTACTTTGCTGCTTCTTGAGAGTAAAGGAACCCTGGCACACTCATAGAAGGCAGTTATTGACCTACCTCAGATTTCTGAGGGCTGCTAAGCTCTTCTCAGGATCTACTACTTCTGCTCCTCAGCCCAGGTCTCTGATTTTGTCCTCCAGATAATTGCTCAATTCATGAGAGCAATCTCTGTAACAATTCTCCCTACTTAGAGTCCAGTTAGCATCCAAGGACTTCTATGCTCCCAGATGCCCATGGGCCCTGCATCCATGTTCCTCAGGAGAGGAATTATAAAAGTAGGAAACAAAGGGGAAAGGGCTATCATTCAAATTATGTTCCCAGAACTTCCCTGACTTACCTTTATCTTAATTCCTCTTAATTCTTGCCTTATTTAGGCTACAATATATCAAAGACAAAAAAGCTTATTAGGATCATGATTTTCAGGACCCTGAAACTCAGAAATGTTTAGAACTTTCTGATATGTATCTTTAAAGATACTTTTAGCCTAAATTAGGGTTACATTTAGCATATTTTTGAAAAGTCGATCTAGGGATATTTTCCTGCTCACTTTTTCCTCACTGCAAATTTCCTTTGAGTAACATAAGTACCAGAGATCAAGTTGTCAGCCTTCTAAGATTTAAATGTAGAAAATTTTCTACTTCATATATTACCATCTCAGCAGTTCCCACTTCATTCCTGATGTTCTGCAAAGGAGACAGAACTTCCTCAAATGTAAAACCTTATATATCTCACACTATAAGCTGATTCACTTAAATGAAGAAACTTATTAGAGGACTTATAGGCAAAGGATAAAATGAAAACAAAGACCTCAGGCAGATTATACTCTCACTGGCTTATCAGAAACTCATGTTTATTGTTCCTACAATCTAATACTTGTGTTTGATTAACCTCTCTAAATTAACTTTGTGTAAAGTAGTTAAAAATCATCTCTACAGGTAAGCAAATAAAACATAACTAGAGAGGAATAAAACAACTGTCTTCACTCACAAGTATCCTCATCATGGTGTGGATAAGTATGTGTGGGTATGCATGTACACGTGTGTGCATGTATTTCGAGAAAGTTACAAAAAGGCAAAGGTTTCCATGATAGCCCCATGAGGCAAAGACAACAAACTGCCTGCCAGTATCCATTCTCCCCTTCTTCCTTAGTATCAGCGCTTTCTTTTTTCTTCTGGCATATTACTACCCAGAATAAAGACTATATTCTCCATCCTTGCTAGCATGTTGGTCTGTCCATATGACTAAGCTTCGGTTAATGAGATAGAAGCAAAAGAGCTACATCTCTTTCAAAGGAAAAGAGAGTGCGGTGCTCCCTTACTACTCCTGCTGCATGAAATGCTGATACAACGTCTGGAGCTCCAACAACTATCTTGGACCACAAATAATCCTGAGGGTAGAAGTCAAGAACTAAGATAGGAGAGCAGACTGACAGTAAAATCCTAGGTACTATCTGATAACCATGAACCTATCATATCAGTCCTAGATGCTAACCTTTTGACATCTTTTATAAAAGAATGAAACAAATTCCATTGTCTTAAACAACTGTTATTGTGGAGGTTTCTATTCTAAGCAGACACAACATTATTCCCAACTATCAGACAGAAATATTTATAAACTATTTTAATATCTGAGAAAATCCAGTAAACATTTTCTTCTAGTTATGGCTGCAATTATTCTTTTATTACCACTGTTTAATTACTACTTTAGTGGTACTTGGTATATGTTAAGATAAAGAAATATATTTTCAATACTTTAAAACAAACTAGATGTATTCAAATATATTCTAAAACAGTTTATCAACTATAATGTACACAAAAGCAAACTGCAAGGGATGCTACTCCATTAACTTTAAAATTTATGCTCTATAAAAAAATAAGGCAATAAATGTGTCTGCAAAAAAAAGGAAGTGTATTACCTCATGTATATTGCATCATACTATCCTCATGAAATGATACTCTATCTTAGTAAAAGCTATTATTAATCCATAGAAAGAGTCATAGCAATCATTTATACAAATATGCCAAATGAACAGATGCACATTAAACCAAGAAAATAAAATACAAAATCAATCCCTGACATAATTCAAAAAGAAATCACGCACTTGGTACTGGTTTATTAAAAATGTTTTGATCTAATAAGTAGCTGTTTTTATATTTCAACCAAATAATAACACAAATTCAACAAAATTTACCACCAAAATATTTCCCTCAAGTAATGACTAGCTTTCAAGTAGCTAAATTTTCCATTCTTAACATGATCCAAAAAGCAAAAGCATTATCATTTATAATAACTATAAATGCTGATCCATCATTTAAAGTAAAAATAAATCTAGCCAAATTTTAATTTGATTAAGATAAAATTATTTAAAAATACTTACAGGAGATATGTTGGCATAATTTTCATAATTAGAAGTCAAAACATTACATTTTTTATAAACATCGATCATATCTAACATGTTACTATTCTTTAAGAAGTCATCATAAATCTTCCTAATGTTCTCATAATGGTCAATCACTTTCATATTTTCAACTGGTAAGTTCAATTTCTCATGTAGTAAGTATTTCCAGGTCAATAAGACATCGCTGAGAGAGACTGTAAATTCTCCACTGTACTGAAAGAGATAATGCCAAAAATAAAATGATAAAGTTGGATGCTAGATATTCATTAACTTACAATTAAGATAGAAAGTACAAACTGAATTTTGTCATAGAAAAGTCTACATTGAATTCCTGTGGATTTTAAAAGAACATCAAAGTTGAGCTATGGAATAATTTTAAAACCAGATATAAAAGAAAAAGATTTTGATGATTTTTAAAAATATGAACAACTATAATAAGTTTGCACATGACAAATTTAGCAAATATAGTCATCTTGTTTCCTGAACTTCACTAAATTTCTTCTACCCAAAGTGGGGAGATGGGTGAGCAGTGAACTGAACTTAAGTGCTATTGACTGGGGAAGCATTTGATTCTGTTAATACTTAGTTCCTTTTAGTTCTTTTTGCTAATGTATTTTTAATCTCTTATTTACAACTGTCATGTCATACTGAATTCCTACATATCACATTATTCCAAGTGTTAGTCTAAATCATGAACATAAAAATTAAATTTTTAAAAATTATGTTTTATCTCATTACTATTTCAGAAGCAAAATATTGGTGCTAAAATTTGGGGTCAGAAAAGAACTTTGAATCTTCCCTGCTCATCATCATGCTAAACTATAACAAACAAGTGCTAAGAAGCCATAGTCAGGTTTCTTTCTATAAGTTGTCAGATGTTACTAATCAGACAAAATTGTTCGTTTTTTCCTCTTCTTCAATATCTACATGATAAATTATCTCAGTGGACATGTTGAAGACTTTTTTAATTGATTGCATTCTGTCCCACTTAATATCTCAGATATTAATAATGGTGCCCTCCAAAACATGCTAGACCTAATTCAGTAAAAAAATTCTAACTACTCCTTTCTGCAGCATGAGTAACAAATAATTTTAAGTATCCATATGTGGTATTGAGACACAGATTTTGTTGCCCTCTTCCATAGTTAATATGCTAGTAGTTTCTGCTAACACCAATATCTTCCCATTAATAGCATTTAAAATAATGGGTGTGTATTTAAATAGTACTAGTCATTGGAACTAAAATGTAACATCATCTTTAGCCAATGAAGAATAACAGAAAGAAATCAAACACAGCCAAATAATATATTATTTTCTACATATGTGACTCTTTCAAATCTCTATATCTTTTATAAAGATATTTTCTAACTACTATCCAAATTTAAGACAAGGTGTTCAAACTGCCTTAAAATAATTAACTCTTTACTCAACCATATGGAGGCAACTAAGGAAATTATCTTTATTGTCCTTGGAGTAGAGACCTGTTATATAAAAATTATGAAAATTAACTACATTTCATGAAATTAGTTCAATGAACAACCAAAAGAATCAGTAACTCTCAAACATTGGACCCATAACCCAAATGTAAGACAGATTTGTAATATCTCAGCATTGCATCAAAATTGTATACTTTACTTCCCAATCCCACAAAGGTTACATACCATAAAATTTCCAAGTGGTATTTAAGTTAAATAAATCCAGTTATTTAGAGTTTCAAAACTAAATTGTTTTATCTCAAAAATTCCTAAAAACTATTTTGGTATAACACCTTTCATGTTAAAACTAAATTAAGATTTTGCCTAATATAAATGTACAAATCTCATCCTAATGACTATAACTAGTTAAAGTAAAACTATACAAGCTTTTTAATTTTTTTCAAGAAAACTGGTTACTTGTTTATTGTGTTACAATAGCAATGAAAAGTCCCCATCTACCACCCTTTATCACTGTAAAGATTAAACTGCAGTTGGAATCAGTATGTTCATCATTTACCCCCAAAAATGCCATATCAGAGTCCATCAGAGTCTGTCTACTCCATTTCTTTAACAAGCAATGAAGAACTTCATGCTCGTGTGCAATACGGAATCGTAGCTTTTTTTATTTGTACAGAAAAAAATGGACAAAACTTCCCTCCCCATCAAGGTTGTTAGAAGAAATTAGGTAATGAAAAGGAGAAATGCAAATCCTAAAGTCAACCAGTGCTTTTCCCATAACTCCAAATAAAAAACAACAATGAAAGTGCTCTAAGGTTTGGACATCTCTCTATAGTACAGAGGTGCAAGGAAGCGATAGATTTCTCTCATCACATTTACAAGTTTAATGTTCTAAAAAAAAAAAGTCTTTCCTCCAGGGAAACTCAGGTGATCAGTTACTGAATATAATCACACAACTCCATTTCAACTAGTCTGAATTCAATGTGCTTAGTCTAGAACCATCCTTGAGAAGAATTAATCTTATGATACATTTTAGTAGATAAATATATGAAGACTAATCAAAAATTCTCTTTAAGAATAAAGTATCTTAGCCCTTTGTATATCAAATCAGAACCTGAAAGGGAAAAGAATGTACATTATTTTCACATATACAAACTATGTGCTAAAGTAAAAAAAATTAAATGTCCTTTAATTCAAGCCCAAGCTCTGTCCGTGACACTGCCGGCAGGTTATACACTAGGAGAAAGGTCCTTCACGCTGAGGGTCACTCCTGCTTGTCTCCAGCAAGGCCGTGTTTTCACCAGCATCCTCTTTAAAATTGGCCTCGCAAGGCGGCGCGGAGTCACTGGTGGTGGGCAGTGCTGAGCTGCCTGCGTCACTTCTGTCACCATCTGGTAAAGTAAGACTCAGATCTGCAGTTGAAACGCCCCCAGGGGGAGATTCTGGGGCGGGCGTCTCCTGCACGTCCTCAAGCTCTCCCCAATATCCCAGGGCTTTGATGACATCAAGTTTACACATTGGACACGTTCGGTGATCCAAAAGCCATGGGTCAATGCATATTTTATGAAAAATATGCTTGCATGCCAGGATTCTGATAACATCCTTTCCTTTAAAATTTTCAATACACACTGCACAACATTCAGCATCAACATCAATTCCCTTTTCTCCATGCTTTACAGTATGAAGAGGAAGCTGCCCGATAAGTTTGTTTCTTTTCTATGGCTCTGACTTCCAAACTGTGAGCCAGTGTATAGGAAGTGCTGTATATAGTAAAATATTAGCCAAGCTAGTGAGATAATCATCATGGTGATGAAGGTGATGGCCACAAACACCACGGACTGACCGCTGATGAACTCCTCTAAGTGCCGTGTGCCGAGCCCTATGGTCACTGTGACCGGAATGTCTTTCTGCACCAGATCCACGATTTCTCTTTCTTTGGGGTAGCTAACCATAATGACTACTATATTTCCTGTTCCCGCGTGGGACAAGGGCGCAGTGAGGTTCCCGTGGCGCTCCTCGTTGTACAGGACCACGGCCAAGGTGTTCCGCCGCGCCGCCGCCAACACCTTGTCCTTGAAGGTGCAGCCCCCGCGCGCCACCAGCGCCACCCAGGGCGCGGCACCCCGGCCGCGGGGCACGAGGAAGCGCGTGCAGGACGCGCAGCCCTCGGGGTCGCGGTCGTCGTCAGGCGGGACGCCCAGCAGGCCCCGCGCGCCCTCCTTGGGCGAGCTCTCGCCGAAGCGGCCGCTCTCCGAGGCGCTCCACACAGCTCTGGCTGGCCTATGGGTCCACGTACTCGGTGCTCAACATGACTGAATACCACTTGAGCGCCCGGCCTCGGTCCCTGGGCGCGCACAGGGCCAGCGCTAGCAGCGCTAGCAGCGCAAGCGCGCCGCGGGCCCCTCCGCGGGCCTCGGGCCGCCGCCACGCCATGGCCCCCGCCGCCGGGCTGACCGGGAGAGGGCCGGGCGGGAGCCGGAAGGCGCTGGCGTGCGAGGCCGCCGAAAAGCGCGGAGAAGTCGACGCCAGCTGCAGAGCCCGGGAAGACCCAGTCCCGGTGGCCTATACAAGCTCTTGATCTTGTGAGAAAAGGTTTTGACTAGATTAACAGTGTTTATACTGGGATTATAAAAACATTTTAAATCCAAATAAAAATGCACTCCAAATATCAGTTTTCATGATCAGGTGCCCACCATGACAGCATAATCTGTTATTCAAACCAGTAACAACTGATTGAGAGGGTCTGTGGTCAAATCAGAAAATGTTTTGCTAGGAAAACATGCCAGCTGGCTAATATCTGAAGGAAGTTCAAAATGTTCAATGCTTTAGTTCTCTGATGGACATAAGAAGGGTTGTATTTCACAAGAATAAAATGAGAAAAATGGAGAGTTACGTTTTATCAGAGCACTTGTACTTTTTACATTTTACCAAAGTTACTTTTATAATTATTCAAAATTTTAAATAAACTTTACATTTTTAACTAACTGGAATTCTTGTTATGGAAAGAGAAAAGATAACAGATTTACTTAAGAGCATTAATTGGCTGTGTGACCTTGAGTAAGATACTGAAATCCCTGAGTCACCTTCCTTGGTTATAAAGTAAGACTGTACAGATTAAATAACACCTGATAAATGTTAGGTAATAAAAACTGTCAGTTTCCTTTCTCTTTTCTTATTCAAAGTAAAATAATTATTTGTTTGTTGGGGGAAGGGTGGTAGATAAATGTAATACAATTTAAAAAACAGTTTCTTCTTATTTGTTATGTCACTGTTGGATCATTTTCAAATCTGACAGTCAGCCCCAGGTGCTGTGATTGTTTCCTATGAAGCTATAAAATTAATAGCTTTGTTTCATCCAAAGGACCATTTGTAATGTTCTTAAGGCTACTTAAGGTGAATAATAGCCTTAATAACATAATGGCCAGACAAATTAAAACTATGACGCCAATTACGAAGAAAAGAAAGGCTAAAATTTTATTTGCAATGTAGTAATGAAGTTATACATATTTGCCATATAATGAAATTAATAATCCTCAGTGAATCTATAATAGGTTAAATCTTAAGTGGTATTAAAACTGCTAGAGAGGTGTTATATTATTTAAGCTAAAATATCCCCCCACCTAAGAAAATATTCCAAGACCCTAAAACTCAAAAGTTATTTTCTTTCTCCCCACTAAAGCAGTTAAGAAAACAAGCACACCAATAAACAGACTAACAACTCTACCAGGTATTCAAAGGTTTCATTGTAGTCAAATGTTGTTGTAAGGATTATTACTTTAGGGACCTATGTTCTCAAACTAAAGAGAATTAAAAAACTAAACAGAGCTCAAAGCACAGGGTGGAAAATATAGGTGAAGGATATATACAACCAACTCCACCTTTTTATTACTATCTGCTACTTATGAATGCACCTGCAGGCAAGTGTATGTTGTTTCACATTGCCAAGTGACTTGAAGTCTGAGCACAGATGGGGATGCCTGAGCTGACTCTGTACATGAAGAGTTAAAGTAAAACTGACCCACGACCCACCATATCCACTGCACATGTGCATGCATATAAACATGAACTTTGAAAAGTTTAGTTGCAATTCATCTTTCCTCTTCTTTCCCACCCAGAGTTTGAATTTTCACAGTGAATTAAGTGAATTAACAAGTAGAAAATTAACAAGTAGAAAGAGATACTGAGCGAATGCTACATAGACAAATCCTGAAGAAAAAGTGACTTGTACTGAATATTTCAATATGTCAAAATTTTTACAATGAGAACTCAATTTTCTTCAGGGTACATTTCACTTAGCTTGTGGATATATTTTTTTAATTATTCATAAACAAACAAAGTAGGTGATTTGAACATGGTCTGTCTGATTCCAGAACAATAGTCCTCAATCACTATTCAATAATGACTCTTAATAATTTCACTTTCTCTCTCTCCTTATTTTCTAGTGCATGGTCACCAAGGTTTAACCTTCAGCTGGCCCATTCCATTATACAATATCCTCATAATATATTATTTACCTTAGTACCATTTCTTCAGATTACTAAAGAAGGACAGATTTTTTAAAAAAATGCTCAGGCAGTAAAATTGGCAAGACTTGAAAATGAATTACAAAGGGGAGCAAAGGAAAGAGACCCTATGATGATCCTTAGGTATCTAGCTTCAGTGACTGAGTGTGGAAGGTAAGGTAGGTAAGTTGAGGAAGCAAACAATGTGATCTACTTTTACAAATTTATGTGGAGACAGTAATCAAGGTAAAATGTCCAGTGAGTACTTGACCATACCAGAGTAAGACTCAGTAGAGAGGTCTAGCATATGAATACTGGTGAAACAGGAAGTATATCCAGTGAAAGTGGGTAAATGGAGCACACAGGAAGATATCAACAAAGTGTATAACAAGAGAGTATCTAAAATATATGTACAACTCTTTCAAAGAGTGAGAAAGAGACAAAAATAAGTCGACAGTAAAATAAGCATAGGAAATGAATAAACAGTTTAAGAAAAGGATACCTAGGGCTTCCCTGGTGGCGCAGTGGTTGAGAGTCCACCTGCCGATGCAGGGGACACAGGTTCGTGCCCCGGCCCGGGAAGATCCCACGTGCCGTGGAGCGGCTAGGCCCATGAGCCATGGCCACTGAGCCTGCACGTCCGGGGCCTGTGCTCCGCAACGGGGGAGGCCACAGCAGTGAGAGGCACGCGTACCGCAAAAAAAAAAAAAAAAAAGAAAAGGATACCTAAATGGTTAGATAAGAATTTTAAAAGGTGCTAAATGCTTTAGCTAGCAGAAAAATCAAAATGAAATATCACTTTTTTTCTTTTCTAATGAAGTTTGATAACACCTAATATGGAAAGAAATAAGAAAATGGTACTCTCCTACACTGTTGACATAAATGTCAATTCTAACAGCCAAGTTGAAGAGCAATATGGAAGTATCAAGGCAAATTAAAGATGTATCTACTATATGACCCACTGAGTATGGGGCTTAGATTACCTCTTGCTCAGTGCACAGACATCTCATTTCAGTGCAAAACTGTAATACCAAACAACTTCAAACAACCCAAAAGTCCATCTACGCATAAAATGTATCGGTCACACAAAGGATGACTGTTAAAATGAATAAATCGTATCAAATTTTCTGTCTATCAGTACCTGATGAAGTCCTGAAAACAATGTTGGATGACAAAAACAAGACGCAGAAAAATGTATACCATTTGTTATAATTTTAAAACAGACACTTTAACAGTGCAATTTGTACAACTAGATATACAGAGAAGCACCTCCTGGTATAAAATACCTAAAATTACAGGAGAAAATAGGAAAACTTTTATTAATCATGACTGAATTGTCCATAAGAGAAGGGAAATTACAAAAGGTCAAAAGCAATGAAAAAGTGCCAATATAGAAGGGTAAGCAAATGGCAGGCTCTGTGTTTCCCTGGTGTCTACCACTCCCTGGCATTTAAGAACCTGATTTTTATGAACTCTGAGCACAAAGTTTAGGAGACAAAGCTGACCATAAGAAGGCAGGAAGCTGGATCAGAGACATTCCTTGCCCACCTGCCATATAAAGCCAAAAGCCCCTGAAGGTCAACACTCTTACTGTGTCCACTAGAACAAAATCTGCCCAGCAGAAGGTGATGGTAGAGATACTTGCTGGTGAAGAGATTTCTAAAGCAGTCTCAGCATTGTGCTTACCTCTCTGGGTAATCTTCACTTAGATTTTTGCCTAATACTTAGTTTCTGCTGAGATAGGGGAAACCAGTCATCTACCTTGGCAGAAAATTGGGGGTTTACTCCCTGGACAGGGTAAAATAGTCTCTGGACTGAAGAATTCAGTTGAGGAAGAGAACCCAAATGAAAATCATAGGAATCACATGACATTTTATATTCTAAATTTTGACACAATTTTCAGGCACCCATCACATAGAGCTCAACTTTACACCCTTCATGCAGGAGGAAAGAAGACTCTTTTCCGAGGAAACTGTTCCAAAAGGGATATCCTAAAGATATCAACATCAAAGCTTCTCCAACCAAATGGCCCAGTAAGATCAGGTTGACAAGCCCTAACCCTGCACAAAGAGCTTCCAATAAACATTTTAGTGCTCCACTTAAATATAGGTGGATGGCCAAGGATCACCATGAAGGAAGTCTCTAATCAGAAGAAAGGAAGTCCTTCCCAAATAAAACTAACAAAAACAAGGAACTTGGAGGAAACACATTATGCAAGAAGATGAAAACCTCAACAAAATATTATTAATAGTCTCAAAGGAGAAAATATTAGACCCAGGAATCAAGAACAGTATGACATTATAAAAAGAGAACAAAAAAGGGCTCTTAGAAATAAAGAGGACATTAACAGAAAATCTAATAATTATCTCACCATTAAGCTGAAAAACTATTAAATGTTGAATCTTTGACGATTGGTTGAAAGAAAAGTAAAACAAGGTGAATGGATAAATAAATTGATACATCCATATAATAGAATATCATGCACTGCTAAAAAGAAATGAGCTATCACACCATGAAAAGACACAGAGGAACCTTAAATGCACATTACTAAATGAAAGAAGTCAATCTGAAAAGGCTACATACTATGTTCCAACTATGTGACACTCTGAAAAAGGCAGAACTATGGTGACAGTAAAAAGACCAGTGGTTTCCAGGGACTGAGGAGAGGGAAAGATGAATAGTAGAGCAGAGGGTTTTTAGGGCAGTGAAGCTATTCCATACATACTATAATGGTGGACATATATCATTATACATTTGTCAAAACCCACAGAATGTACAACACCAAGAGTGTTTAGGGGGGCTTCCCTGGTGGCGCAGTGGTTGAGAGTCTGCCTGCCGATGCAGGGGACATGGATTCTTGCCCCGGTCTGGGAGGATCCCACATGCCACAGAGCGGCTGGGCCCGTGAGCCATGGCCACTGAGCCTGCGCATCCGGAGCCTGTGCTCGGCAATGGGAGAGGCCACAACAGTGAGAGGCCCGCGTACCATGGGAAAAAAAAAGTGTTTAGGGGTAAAGATTCAGGATGTCTGCTACTTACTATCATATGGTTCATACAGAATAATAATAATATGCATGTATATATATATTTTTGTGTGTAATACATACATGTGATATTTATACATACATATGAAATATTAAAAGAATAACGAAGCAAATGTAGCAAAATGCTAATAATTAATGAATCTAAGTGAAGGGCATACAGGAGTTCAGTGTACTATTCTTGTCACTTTTCTAGAAGTTTAACATTTTTTTCAAAATAAAAAGTCAAAAAAGTGCTACTTCCATTCTTTTTTAACATACCTATGTAAAATTTATTTTTAACAATATTGTGATTAAAAACAAGGAACAGACAAATTGGACATGTAACCACGACTGTCCCCCTCTTCCCCCTTCAGCTACACGGGCCCTTTTGCATTTTCTCAAATTCTATCTGCAGTCTTGAGCCAATGTGCAGTCTTCAGCCATGGGGCCTCTGCATATGCAGTTTCTCCATCCTCATCTTGGCCCCCACTCCCTTGCCTAATTAACCCCTTTCCCTCCTTTAGGGCTCAGCTTTATCTCTCTGACCAGGTCAACTCCCTGGTCGAATAGCATCATAAACTTTTTTTAAAAATTAATTTATTTTATTCATGTTTTTGGCTGCGTTGGGTCTTCGTTGCTGCGCGCGGGCTTTCCCTAGTTGAGGCAAGCAGGGGCTACTCTTCATGGCAGTGCGCAGGCTTTTCATTGCAGTGGCTTCTCTTGTTGCAGAGCATGGGCTCTAGGCACGTGGGCTTCAGTAGTTGCAGCACGTGGGCTCAGTCATTGTGGCTCACAGGCTCTAGAGCACAGGCTCAGTAATTATGGCACATGGGCTTAGTTGCTCCGTGGTATGTGGGATCTTCCCAGACCAGGGCTCGATCCCGTGTCCCCTGCATTGGCAGGCGGATTCTTAACCACTGAGCCACCAGGGAAGCCCCAAACCTCTTCTTCTGATAGCTTTAATTTCACACTTATTTACTCTCTACTTAATGTCTGTCTCACCTATTAGGCAATAAGCTTCACAAAGGCAAGAGACGTGTCAAGTTTTGGTCACCATTCTAACCCAACACTTATCACAGTGCCTGGCACATAGTAGAAGCTGAAAAAAAGAAATCTGGGGCTTCCCTGGTGGTGCAGTGGTTAAGAATCTGCCTGCCAACACAGGGGACACGGGTTCGAGCCCTGGTCCGGGAAGATCCCACATGTCACAGAGCAACTAAGCCCATGCGCCGCAACTACTGAGCATGTGCTCTAGAGCCCGTGAGCCGCAACTACTGAGCCCACATGCCACAACTACTGAAGACCATGCGCCTAGAGCCCGTGCTCCACAACAAGAGAAGCCACTGCGATGAGAAGCCCGTGCACTGCAACAAAGAGTAGCCCCTGCTTGCCACAGCTAGAGAAAGCCTGTGCACAGCAACAAAGAACAAAGGCAGCCAAAAATAAAATAAATTAAATAAATAAATTTATTAAAAAAAAAGAAATCTGGGGCAAGGAGGAAGAAAGGGAAGAAATTAACATGTATATAGACAGCTAAACAGTTGTACTGGCCTCCTTGCTATTCCTTGAACATGCGAGGCATTTTCTACCTCAGGGCCCTTGCACCTGCTGTTCCCTTTGCTTGGTAGTCCCTTGCCACAAAAATTTCCACAACTCTTCCTTCTTCCCCTCTTTCAAATCTTTGTTCAGATGGCATCATCTTGATGAGGCCTTCCTTGACTACCCTATTCAAATTACAAGAACTCTCCCACCCCAAACTCTAAACACTCCTTAGTAGCATCTCTATTTTATTTTCCTCTGCAGCACTTATTATGACCTAAAATGCTAAATATCTTATTTATTAGAGAATTATCTGTCTCTCCTCACTAGAAGATAAATCCCATAAGAGCAGGTATTTCTGTCAGTGGTATATTCCTAGAATATATATATTCTTAGAATAACGTTATTCTAAGAACTTAATAAATGTGTGGAAAGAATAACTGACTACCTAAGATAGAATTTTGTCAAAATTTTTCTATGTTCAAAATTTATCTTAATATACATTGTTTTAAATATGCAAAACAGCAAACTATCCACACTTAGGAAAAACTATCTCTTGTTTTAAGATTATAGAATTCCTAATGTTCAGGTGTTAAATTATTCTTCCTTTTTCAAAATGATGGTTCTAGTCACTATTTTTTCTCAATGCCTTTACGTGCTAACATGAGAAATGTTCAAATCTGTCAATATCCAATTTGGGGGGGGAATTTTATTGGTAAATGAAATCTACAAGTCTGGGAACTAGTGACTTATAGGATTAAAATAATTCATCAGGGACTTCCCTGACAGTCCAGTAGTTAAGACTCCACGCTTCCAATGCAGGGGGCACGGCTTCGATCCCTAGTTGGGAAACTAAGATCCCACATGCGGCGTGGCACAGCCAAAAAAAAAAAAAAAAAAATTCATCAGAATGCCATTTCACTATCTAGCCCAACAGACCCATTGAAACCATTCCACCCTTCAAAAATCTTCTTTTCTAGTCAAGAGAGTCTCCTTACCATTTTCAAAACATCATGATTTTAATCCCCCTGGATGCTTCCTCTGAACTGACTTTTCCCTTCCTTCATCGCTTCTTTAAATTCTTCCCATCTAAAGACTTCCCTCCTTTAAGTATATTATGTAAAATCCAAGAAGGCTTTCCTTACCACTCCAGCCTACATTCATCCTTCTCTCATCTGAATGCCTCTAGCCCCTTAGGTAGAGCTTATTCCAAACACTGGTTTGGCCCAAGCCGACTGTGTAAGAATCACTTCAGATTAAAAAAAGATTAAAAGGTTAAAAAAAAAGACAATTTCCAGGGTCTCAGTGCAGATTAGGAAAATCAGTGTCCAAGACTGGGGTACAGAAGCCAGTATTTTTTAAAAGCCCTCCCAAATGATTCTGCTTCACAGCCTGGATTAGGAATAATTAATCTATACCACAGAGCCTGAAATTAGTCATAAAATACTTGGATTAAATAAACATTATTTATGTGTCTTTTCTAGAACTTTTCAGAGAAGAAGTTTTATCAAATAAAAATAATTTTTAACCATAATAATCATAATAGTTGTATGTTTACCTTAAGATTTTAAATTAAACATCAAATGTGCATGTCCCATGTCAAATTATACATATAAAAGCCTTAATTTTGAAACAAATCATTTCAAATCCAATTGTAACATTTTGACAAATATATGCAGAGGCATTTGTGAATACAGTATATTGATATCATAGGAGAGCATATACTGCAAAGAAATTAACGTAATTAAGTTTATTCAAATGGGCAGCAAACAAAATTCACTTAAAAAAAAAAAGTTAACCTTGGGCTTTCCTGGTGGCACAGTGGTTGAGAGTCTGCCTGCCAATGCAGGGGACAGGGGTTCGGGCCCCGGTCTGGGAAGATCCCACATGCCGCGGAGTGGCTGGGGCCGTGAGCCATGGCCGCTGAGCCTGCGCGTCCGGAGCCTGTGCTCCGCAACGGGAGAGGCCACAACAGTGAGAGGCCCGCGTACTGCAAAAAAAAAAAAAAAAAAAAAAAAAAAAAAAGAAGTTAACCTAAATACAGTCTACTAACCTGTTTGTTGTTCTCTGCAATGGAAAGCTGCAATGCCAAGAGCATGGAGTCTGCACCACATACAGTAGTTCTCTCAGAGTTACAAAAAGTGTGCCAATTCCTTCTGAACTCTTTAATCATATCCAAGACAGACTTCTGATTAAGTACAGCCATCCTCTTAAAGTAAGACAGAAGGCAATGTTAAAAAAGCCTTATTTTAATTGGAAATTGATATTTAACATGTATAAGGAAGCAGAGTTACAGAAAAATAGTGAACAAGAGGTCATTTCATATTTATAAGATTGCTTTTAAGTAAATTTAGGAAAACAGAATAATACAATTTCTGCCCAATCGTATTTTCCTCTCCTCTAGTTTTCTTAAGCCAAATCTTTGAAAATAACAAAATCCAACCTTCAATCTGAAAATTCATACAAAACAGATAAATGCAAATTCTGCAAACATAATTATAGACACAAACATAGCTAATTAAATTTGTATTTTTAAAAATACTTATTTTGAGATAGATGGTAACATCTACGGTAGAACGCAAAACAAAAAATTTCCTCCCATCCCTATATTGTCCCAAAAGGGATGGTCTATTTTCCACCCCTTTGAATCTGGGTCAGCCTTGTGACTCGATTTGACCAATAAAATGTGCCAAGAATGACATCATGGGAGTTCTGAGCCTAGATCTAGTTCCAAAAGGCCCATGCAGAAAAGTGTTAATATAGCAGGCCTGACTTCTACCCTTTGAAAAGCCTGCTTACAGGGTTGGCATCTGGGAACTAAGATTTCAGGACGATTTCCTGTGAGAATGGTTCACTGTGCCTAAACTAATTGTATAAATAATATAGCTTATGCTGAACATATGCTTTTCTTTTGAGTCTGGAATTTGGGAACATAGAGGATACCTACATGTTCAGACCCCAGTAGAATCCCTGGGCACTGAATCTCTAAAGAGCTTCCCTGACAGATAACATTTCATGTGTTGTTGTAACTTGTTGCTGGTAGAATTAAGTATATCCTGTGCGACTCCACTAAGAGAAGACTTTTAGAGGCTTGTGCCTGATCTCCCCTGGACTTCACCCCATGTATCATACCTTCTCCCTTTGTTGATTTTGCTTGGCATCTATCTGTTGTAATATATTATAGCATGAGTACAACTATATGCTGAGTCCTCTGAGTCCTCTTAGCAAATTATTCAACCTGAGGTGACCTTGGGGACCTCCTGACACAGGCCTTGCAGTTTTAGCTCTTCCTCTCTTGCTACTCTCAGAATGACATATGAAGAAGTGCCAGTTAGCCTGCTGGAAAGGCCATATGGAGGAGAGCCAAGGCACTCCAGCTGACAACCAATACCAACTCAAAAACATGTGAGTGAGGCTATCTTAGATTATCTAGACCCAATCAACCTGCCAGATGAAATACAGCACCACAAGTGATCCTAGGCAAGACCGGGAGAACCACATAACTAAGTCCAGCCCAAATCGCTGATCCACAAAATCATAAACATTTAAAATCATTGTTGTTTTAAAGCCACTAAATTTCACAGTGCTTTGTTACCCAGCAATAGATAACCAATACAGTAATAGCTAATATTTAGAAGCTTTCTTGGTGCCAGATACTTTTCAAAAGCTTAATATTTATTACCTTATTCAATCTTCACAGGAGTCCTATGAAGGTCTATTATTATCCTCATTTTACTCTGAAGAAAGCAATACGCTATGCCACTCAGCTAGCAAATGGGGAAACAGACCTAAATCCAAGATGCCCAAGTCCAAAAGCTGTGCTCTTAAATCACGATATTACATAACTTCTCATGATAGACAAAGGCCTTTCAAAATAATTGGATGTAGTTCCAATGTTTTATATACTCAAGACTATATGAGGCAGCCAATTCCTTTCTCTGAGTGTACAGAAATGCCTCTAAACCTTTTTTTCCCTACTTCCTTTTACGTACCCCAGTCTCCAACACAATCACATGCCATTATCTTATTTGGGGTATTTTACTGTACACATTCCCATTTACTTACTCCTCTGTTATCTTTTTCTTCTTTTTTTACGTGGCATAAACAGAATCCAGGATGTTTACCAGGTATCTTGGGTTTGTATGATCAAAAAAATGGGCATGTGCCATTTACAAAATAATACTTTATAAATATAATCAGTGATGCAATTTAAACATACAGGTAGAAGACTATAAATTAAAATATCTATAAAACTATATATCCTAGTAAATAATAAAATTCTCTTCAAAATATCCCCTTCATCTCTTAAAAGAAAAAAAAACATAAAGTGAAGAAATAAAGCTTCAGTGATATTACTAGTTTGCCTAAAATCAATCTTCAGTAGTAAATTATTTACTGGTATTATTTGAAGGTACTATAAGTTCGGATTGCTAATAATGAAGACTAATCTGGAATTAGACAGTTCTGAATTCTGACTCCACCACCTACAAGCTTGTGAGACCTTCTCCAAGTTATGTCACCTCTCCCTGTCTCAGCTTCCTTGTACTGTACTGAAGATGAAAATAATAATACTCTTATCTCACAGGGTTTTGTGAAAAGTAAATGACATAAATACAAAGTAAGCTTTTACAACTATGCCTAGCACATGTAAAAGTGAATCTCATCAAAGGGTCAGCATACTTTTGGAAAGGTTCAAATAGTAAACTTTTGAGGCGTTCAGGCCATCGGGTCTCTTACAACTACTCAACTTGACCTTGCAGTGTGAAACTAGCCACAGACAATACATAAGCAAATGAGTATAGCGGGCTTCAGCAAAACTTTACAGAAACTGAAATTTGAATATCATAATAATTTTCACATGTCACAAAATATTATTCTCCTCTTGATTGTTTTTTCCAACCATCCAAACATGTAAAAGCCATTCTTAGCTCAGGAACTGTCTGCACAAAAACAGGTAGTGCCACTAGTTTGCCAAGCTTGGTCTAGCCTTAACTCTTCCAGTAGCTAGCTGGCTGTGTGAGCCCAGACAATAAGCCTTACACCTGACTGCCTAGGTAGAGATATAATACATTCCACAAATCAATGAGACAACGAATACGCAAGCATTCTGAATGTCAGGCTGAACTATACAAAAAGCTCTGATGAGTCTAAATTTCTTCACCTGTAAAACGGGGAAGATTATCTCCTACCTCATAAAATTAGGAGACGTTAGTGAGGCAAGTAAATAATCCACCTAGTGCCGGGCACTTAGTAGATGCTCAATTAAAAAAGGGGGGGGGGCGTCGTTGCTGTTCATTGTCAGAATGCAGGTCCTAACAGTTCCTTGGGAGGATATAAAAGGGAGAGGGCGAAAGCAGCGGAATTGGAGTCTACGTACGTTTTAGGATTGGAACTCTGGTTTCCTGCCTAACTACTGAATCTAAGTAGGGCTCTGTGAGCCTTATTCTTCCAGTCAGCAGATGATCCCTCAGGACCTTTCAGCTCCATCACTGGAACCTACGAACTCTGTTCAACACCCACAGACCAAACCAGGCCCCAGTGCAAAGACACTGCACAAATAATACCGTAGACGGTCACATGGCGCTCTGCTGTTACCGAAAAACCCCTCACAAGCCGCGCTTGAATCACCACTTAAAGTGTGACAGGCGGGCGAGGAGGAGGCGACACTCACCTGACTCGGAGGAGAACCGGGAGGTGCAGACTCGCCTGAAGAAAGCGCCAGCCCGGCTGCAACGAGTGACCGCGGGTTTACATTTTAAATCTCGCGGGAGGGTCGGGGAGCCAATCGCAGCTCCCGCCCTCTGACCCGGAAGCAGAACCGGCGCGCAGAAGTCCCTGGCGAAGACTAGCTCCCCTTTAGCTACTTCCAGGCGCCTTCAGGTGTGTATCGCGCGTGAGCCCAAGGGGCAGCCTCTCTGTGCTCTCGGCCGCCCCACGCCTCTACTCTATCTCTGGAAGTTCCTCCTCTCCCCGGGTCGTTCCCCACCCCTCTTCCCTCCGACCTCGGGCTCCGGGAGGTGGTAGCGGGGTCTCGCGGGACTTGGCTGGCGTCGGGGCTCTGCCGGAACTTCTCTTGTTCCCTCCCTCCTCTGTCTTAGCAGTTTTAGAAGAGCAAGTCCAGCCCGCCTTATACAGTGAGGCCCTGAGACTGTAATTAGACTGGGCACTACTTTAATGAGCAATGAGAGACCGAGTTTCCGGATCTGGAATCTTTTGCACTTCCCACACCGATATCTTACCTGTTGGTCACCCTTAACAATTTTCAGTCCCCTTAAGGTTACTAGTTTACAGATTCCCGAGGTGCAACTCATCTCATATGATTCTCAGTAAATACTCATCAGGTGTTTGATGTGTTTGTTATGGAGCCCATATGTTTTCAGGACAACTCCTGCCGTCCAATTAAAAAAAACAAAACAACAACAACAACAAAAAACTGACCTCTTTAGAATCCATAAGTCTCATCTGGGAATGCTACTTCCAGAATGCCCACCAGCCCATGAAACGTTAGTTGAAGTTTTGTGCCTGGCTTTATGAATATTATTTTTGTATCCCATGTTGGCACTCCTTCCTCCAGATCGTATATTTTGTATCTGCTTATATTATAGCACTTTTCACACTGAATCATAAATAACCCTGAATTATGAGCTCCTTCAAGGCAGGAGTCTGTTTTTCTTCTCTAGTACTGGTGTCCAACACTTAGGAAGGTCTCAAATTCTGGCTCCTCTTATGAGCTTGGAAAGCTAGTTAACCATCTAAAGTCTCGATTTCTTCATCTGTAAAATGGGGATCAGAGTTAGCACCTCCCTCTTAGGCTTGTGCAAGTATTAGATGTGATAATGTCAGTAAAATACTTAACGTGACACCTGCAAATAGTGCTCCATGAATGTTAACCATCATTAATTTTTTATGAATATATTTAATATTAATGTGATTCCATCTTTAAGTACTCACTGTATCTTTTAAACTAAACAGAATTTTGTGGTGACTTATTCTGCAAGTATCATTCACGAAGTGTATGAATAAGTAATTTTTTTTCATCTGCCTGTAGTCACATCCTTATTTTGATTAATTGTGTAAAGTAATCCTTTGACGGTTTCTATCTAACTGTTTCTGTGCTGTAATCCACAGTTTCGTGACCTTGTCCAATAGAAGGCTATTTTTACAACTGCACGAGTTTTGCCATACAGGATGAAGCAAGATGCCACAAGAAATGCTACCTACACTGTGGATTGCGAAGATTATGTGCATGTGGTAGAATTCAATCCCTTTGAGAGTGGGGATTCAGGAAACCTAATTGCATATGGTGGCAATAATTTCGTGGTCATTGGCACATGTACATTTCAGGTTAGTGTACAAAACTGCAGTGAATGACAGTGAAGATATTTCACTGATAAGAAAACTTATACAAACTTTGGTAAACTTTGGCTAAACTTTAAAAGTATATTGAGTTTGAATGTTTTAAAAAAAAATGATGTGAAGAACTACTGAGAAAGACATTCCTAGTAATATATACCTGATATTTGTGCAAACATTAAATAAGTAGTGAAAAAGAATATAGTTGACCCTTGAACAACACGGGTTTGAACTGCATGGTTCACTTATATATGGACTTTTTTCAATAGTAAATATTAGGATACTATAGGATCTTAAGTTAGTTGAATCTGCAGATGCCAAGGAGCTGCCCACAGGGAGGGCCTAGTGCAAGTTATAATAGGATTTTCGACTGCGAGGAGGGTCATCGCCCTAACTCCTGCTGTTGTTCAGGTGCAAGCCTATGTATATAAGGCTTCTCTTGTGCCTCGTGATTAGAAATGGAATATTCTGGTAATTGAAGTTTATGATTAACTGAAGATATGTACAGGGGAAAATATCAATTCAATGAGATTTGATTAATTACTAAATCTAGCTTTTCTATTGATACATTCCAGTTTAACATAGGAAACAAGCTAGTATTGAGAGCTTAAAAAATGATCCTCCAGGAGATTTTATAGCTATGATGATATTCAGCTTTCCTATTAATATGCTGTCATAACTTTTTATACATCTAGAGTATACAAAGTGTGAGATCATACTCACTGAACAGTCAGTTTAACATAGTCATTAAGACAGTGAACTCTGGAGCCAAAATGGCTAGGTTTTTACTCCTTCCTGGCTTTACCTCTTAATAGCTATAATGGCCTTGAACAGGTACTTAACCTCACTTCTATAAAAATGAGGAAAATAATACGCTTGACCCTTGAACAATGCAGAGGTGAAGGGTGCCAATGGGTGCGGTCAAAATCCAGGTGTAACTATAGTACCCTGGTTCCTCATATGTGGATTCAACCAGCAGCTGATTATATAATCCTACGGTATGTATGTACTGAAAAAAATCTGCATATAACTGGATCCGCACAGTTCAGACTCATGTTGTTCAAGGGTCAACTGCACTTAATAGGGTTTTTTGAGAATGTCATGAGTTAGCATGTACAGTTCCTGGAAGGCATCTGACAGATTTAATACATATGTATGTTTTAGCTGTCATTGATTTGGTCATTGGTGACACTCAGGCACAGCCCCATATTTAATGGTGTGGTGCACACCATCTTTTCTCACAGGAAAGCTACTTCTACATGTAAGAGAGACTTTGAACAATGAGAGGTCAACCCTCAGGAATCTCTGGTTAATCCTTTGTTTATTAGAATGTTATTCATGGAACACTATTTCCAAAATCGAGGTTAATCAATGAGGTAATTTGACAGTGACCAATTTTCAAAGACTTAAACTTTACACCAAAGTGATATTATAAACGTTGTAAATATTATTTCCTCTTTTACTGAGAAGGCAGTTCGGTATCTTACAGTATTTTGACATCATAGTTTAGCATTTTACAGTGCAATAAATGTATTAGGTTATACATAATTAGACTATGTGCATATTTATCCTAAGGAGAAAGTATGAATTAAAAGCTTCAGTTTGTTGGTATCTGAGTAGAATACAAAAGCTCTTACATTATCCCATGTTGCCTCTTAGGGTTGGGGTAGGAATTTCTAGCTTTTAGGCTAAATATGGTCCTCGGCCTAATTTCAGCTGGACTATCAGGTTAGGATCATAAAAAGTCACATGATTAACAGAAATAGTGTAACACAGTCTTGAAAAAGACTGTAGGGAAACCATTTTTCTAATGCAGGCTACTAACCTACAAAAGAAGAAAGCAGCCCCCTACAGATAAAATTGATATTTTGCTTCATTACTTTTAAAATTAATAGCAGTAAACATAGAATTGTGTTCAAAAGTACTGAAAAAATACGCTTTAGCTGTAGTTTCTGTTCAGCTAAAAAACGTTGTGGGAGAAAGTCAAAAAGGAAGAAGAAATAAGGAGAAAAGAAAAGGCAGAGGTGATGGGTGGCAGAGGGAAAATGACAAAATGAGAAAAAAAATTAGTGAAAACATTTGTATTGCTCTGTTATGGTTTGTGGTCATATGCATTTTCCTTGTTGATCCTCAGACCTGTGGAGCTGGCAATATGGGTCTTACCCCAAATAACCTAAGGAAAGAATTGGATTTTTATTAATTTAGCAAGTAGTGAACACAAATTATGTTCTGTGCCACGTACTGGAGATACAGTTAAACAACTGTCCCTGTCCTCATGGAGTTTCCATTCTACTTCAAAGAAGTTCAGGGATTTATCTGACTAATAATTGAAAAAACAAGATCTAGATCTCATTTTTATACCCCTGTTCTTTTCCTTCTATGCTGCTATTCAGATAGGTTGAAGCCATAGTTCAAACAGTTCTGGAGGAGAATTGAGTTTCAGTAATTTGCCATTGGAGATTCAGATTGCTTCTTTTGAAGTTATTTTTTATCTGATTAAGAACTGTTTAAACACTGTTTCTATTCTCTCATGTTAGGACCCTTCAAGTTCTGTAGCACTGAATTTCTTATCTTGAGAAAAAACTAAAGTTGAATTGAAAGATTTCCACATTCCTGTCAGAAAGGCAATCATCATTCTAAGACTGTTAGGAATACACTGCTGATGTAGTAAATGTGAATTTCAACAAAGCATTTTTCAGAATCTCGTGGTGTTCTTTTGAATATGTTGGAAATTTGAGCCAAATGATAGTACTATTGATTGGTGTCTTGTATTTGTCAAATACTCATTGAGTGCAGATCAGGTGCTGGGAACTGGTGATACATACTTTAAAAAAGCAGAGACCCTGTCCTCAAGGAGATGTTTAAATGTAAAGCAATGCAATAAGATAACTGCTATGAAAGTAAAGGGCAGAGGGAGCATGAAAGTTTCTAAGTCTGTTCAAAAGGTCATCAGTAATAAATGGCAACCTCTTCTGGGACTTGGATGAGAACACTTGACTTAGGCAAGCACATTGAATTTATATAGAACATGAAGTCGAAAAGCATAACTAATGCTTTGGATGACAGACTTCATTTAACAAATTTTTATTGAACACCTGTTGTATGCCGGACTCTGCTCAGAATCCAAATATTGTTTAATAGATTGGATTAATGGGCCAAAGGTTGACCAAGCTAAAATTTAATAAAGATGAATATAAAGTCTTAAAATGATAGACTGCTAGAGCTAGAAGGGAGAGTCATGACTTACAGTTTTTAGTCACCTGGATGTTCACCATGAATCAGTGCGATGATTAAACTGCCAGAGGAAGTTAATTCAGTGCTGTCCAACAGAAATATAATGTGAGCCACAAATATAAATTTAAATGTTGGAGTAACCACATTTTGAAATGTAAAAAGTAGATGAAATTAATTTTATTAATATATTTTTTACCCAGCATATCCAAAATATTTTATGTGGAACAATATATAAATTACTAATGAAATACTTCTATATTCTTTTTATACTACATCTTTGAAATCTGGTGTGGATGTTGCACTTTATAAAGTGTACATGTCTCAGCTTGAACTAACCACATTTCAAGTGCTTAATAGCCCCATGTGACTGTGGCTGCCATACTGGACAGAACAACTCCATATCCTCCTCTGTAAATTGACAGTAATGTTTAGTGTTTACTTCAGTTCTTAGCAGTGTATTATGATTCAAAGGAGATAATGTATGTGAAGACAAATTTCAGAGTGGTGTTAAAAAGTTTAAAACTGTCATGTGAAAGAGGGATTAGACTCAGAATGGTAACTGTTTTTTATGTTATTTGTCAGCTCTATTTGAGTAGAGTTGTTGCTTATAATGCTTTAAGACTGATGCTGAAACTGCTTCTTTGAGTGTGTTCACCTAGAGATCAGCTATGGCCAGATATTTGCCGTCACTGAATTAGACTACCTCATTGATGGTTCCAGAGAGCAAAATTTGGAGCAATGAATAGAATTTCCATGGAAACAGGTTTTGGTTTAATGTTAAATGGAACTCTTTGAATAATTAGAACTACCCCCCAAATTGAATAAGCTCCCCCGCAAAATAGCTAGTTCCCTCTCACTTGAAAATGTTTAGAGAAGGGTTGCGCAAACTTTTTTCAAATGGCCTACTAGAGATTTAAGCATTAGATGAAAGAAGTAGACTACGTAAATTTTACAGTTTCATCCAACTAAAATTCTGTATCTGGCCTTAGATGGGTGTGGCGGGGGGGGCCTGCCAATTTCAAGCCCTTAGAGTAGCCCTTTCACCAGCCTGGCGTTGCCCCAACCTCAAATACGCTGGAGCCTTGTGTGAGGATTTGTATTATAGCAAGTTTTCCAAGGTATCTTAATTTCCTGCCTATACAATACTGCCTACGCCCCAGACTAAACCCAAAATAGCATTAATCTCTGCCTATACCGCACACACACCCTGGCCTTTTAGTTGGCTCAATGGCAGACATTGCTGCCAGGAAAAAAAGTTTTCACTGGTAGTACATAAAACTCAGGCTGTACAGTCCCTGGGATTTCTTTATCCCCACGACCACCCGGTAACTCCATATATACCTTCGATAACAAATTACAGGACCTAATTATGAATACTATTGTTACAGTAGCAAAACAATGTGTGTTTTGATGGTAAAAACTTCATTTTTAGAAGATTTATTTGTCAAGTGTGGAAAAATAAATGTAACCCAAACTATGAAGTCAGGTATGATTAAGCTCCTAACCTTACTTTTAAATTACTTAGTGATTGCTGCCTTGGGATGTCTGGCTGTTAGCTATACAGTTATTATACAGATGAATTAAGAAGTAATAGAATTTGACAGTTTTTCTTTCCTTGGTAAATACATTTATGTTTCCTTTTTTCATTTATAGAAAAACTTTTTTCTGTTAAGCTCACCTGAAATTTAAAGTAATTTTCAAGGGGTATCTGAATCACATAGAGAAAGATATATGTAATATATTTGTGAGATGACTGCTGGGATTGCAAAGGCTATCCTGGAAAAATCAACACATCCACTAGGATTCAATTAAAGTACACATTATAAAACTTTGGATTTAGATTCAGGATGAATGGAATTCTTAGAACAGTCCTTCACATAATTTCTATCTGTATAGACATGTATTCAATTAAATATCAAGTTTCACCTGCTCTGGATTTTTTCCCTAATCCTATTTTATAATCTTAGAAACTTTTATGAAGAATAACTATAGTCAACACAGAAGATTCCTTGGGCAAATTTGTCATGAAAAATTGTGCTTTAGTCTCAAGACCCATTTAGGGTTTTGATTTAAATAACAAAACAATGATTATTTTTTAAATTGCAATATTTTAAGCTTAGAATAATAATAATAGATCCCTGTATACGTACTACCTAGCTTAAGAAAGGGAACATTAGTAATGCCTTTGAAGCCCCCTGGGTTTTCTTTCCTTACCACCTTTTCTTCTCAACCCCAACAGGTAACCATGTCTGAAATTTTGTTTCTCTTCAGAGTTACCATGTGTAGGTATTGCAAATCAGCATATTGTTTTTCAGGTTTTAAACTTTATATCAGTGAAATTATTCTGTATTATGTTCTTCTACTGTTTGTTATTGACAGTATATTTGTTAGATTCCTCTGTGTCAAAATTCATATATCTTCATTGTAGTATGGTGTTTTATAATATGAACATACCACAATTAATCTTTTCCTCTATCACATAGTATTTTACTATTGAAAATATTGCCAGTGTGCATGCATATTCTTGTGTCTTCTGTTTGAGTTTTGTTACCCCCTCCTTTCGTCTTTTTTCTCCCTGATAGTTTGGAAATTTTACGTGTTGTTTCTCTTCTTTTAATGGTTACCATAGATATTTTAATATGCATGCTTAATTAATGTTAAAATTAATATCTTTAACTTCTTCATGAACAAAGCAAGGACGTTTGACACTTGAACTGTCACCCCTAAAGACTTATTGTTATATTTTAGTTCTCTATCATTTTTCTTTTCATTTTACCCCACAAATTCAGTATTGTTTATGTGACTAGTATTTGTTTAGATTTACCCACATGTTTGCCTTTGATTTTTTTACTCACTGTTCCTTACATCTCAGGCCTGCCTTCTAGGGTCATTTTTCTTCACCTAAAAGCACATCCTTTACTACAAGAAAGAGTTTAAACTTTTTCTGTGAAGGACCAGGTAGTAAATATTTTAAGCTTTGCCAGGCCATTTAAGGTGTCTGTTGCAAATTATTCTTTGTTTTTTACAACTCTTTAAAAATATAAAAATGATTCTCAGCTTGTGGGCCATACCAAACTAGACCATAGACCAGATTTGGCCCCTTAGCCATAGTTTGTCAGCCTTTGCTTTTGGAGATGCTTTAGTGAGACTTCACTGATGCCAACCCTTGGTTTTGGTTTTTATGAAAATATCTTTAAAACAGCTTCATTCTTGAGAAACAGTTCTGTTGTGGCTACAGTCCAACCGTTTTTCCTGTCATTTTGAAGATATTCCACTGTCTGCCTGCATTTGTTTCTGCTAAGAAGTCAATGGTTGTTCTAATTATTACTCTTTTATAGGAAACCTGTCTTTTCTTTCTGGCTGCTATTTCTAAGATACCTCTCTCACTCTCTTCCCTTCTCTCTCCCTCCCGCCCTCCCCCCCTCCCCCTCACATATATGCACACACCTATATATACACACACATATGTATATATCATGAGAGTTTGTGTGTTCTGAAGTTTCACTATATTGTGTCTAACTTCAGATTTTTTTTAAGCTGCCTAGGATTTATTGTTCTTTCTAAATAAACATATTGGTACCTTTGATCAAGTATGATGAATCTTTTGCCATTATCTCTTCAAATATTGACTCTTCCCCCATTCCCTCTACTCGTTTCTTCTACAACCCGAATTAGATATATGGTAGAACTTCTCACTGAATCCTTCTTAACAGTTTTTTTGTCTTCTCTTAGCTGCATTCTGAATAATTTTTTCAAATCTGTCTTCCAGCTCCTCTAAGCATTGATTTTTTTTTTTCTCATTATGGTATTTTTATCTAGACGTTTTTATTTCGCTCCTTTTAAAATCTGTCTGGTCATTTTGGGTAATCTCTTGTTGCTTACTCATATTTTTTGATTACCTCCTCTAGATCCTTAAAAATACATCTTTTTTGTATCTAATTTTTAAAAATATTTATTTATTTGTTTACTTATTTATTTATGGCTGTGTCAGGTCTTAGTTGCGGCACATGGGATCTTTCGTTGCAGCGCGGGGCCTCTTCGTTGCAGTGTGTGGGCTTCTCTCTACTTGTGGCGCGTGGGCTCAGTAGTTGCAGCGCACATGGGCTCTCTAATTGTGGCACTTGGGCTCCAGAGCGTGTGGGCTCAGTCGTTGTGGCGCGCAGGCTTAGTTGTGTCATGACATGTAGGGTATTAGTTCCCCAGCCAGGGATTGAACCCGTGTCCCCTGCATTGGAGGCAGATTCTTAAACCACTGGACTACCGGGGAAGTCCCTGTATCTAATTTTTTAATCTGATGTCTCCAGGTTGATTCTTCTGTTTGTGTTTGTGGTACTTTGTTTTCATATGTAGTAGTGCGTGCAGGTAAGATCATATTTGATTAAACTATATCTGTCAGAACTTTATGAGACCTGTGTAGAGGAAGTTCACCCAAAGAGAATTTGCCTTTGTCAAGTGCTTGGGGCTGCTATCAACATATGGACATTTTTAAATAAATTGTCATTTTCTGGAGCACATAGTTAATGTGAATTCCAGCCCCAAACTCATGTTAGGGCCAGCCAATGGTTGAGATTTCTCACAAGTGACTTTTTCTCTTTCTTGGCCTTCACCCACGGTACATATTTTGCCTGGCACTTTTAGTTTTGGGGGTTTTCTTCCCCTACTTCCCCTTTAAAGGTCCTGGATCTATGCAGAGGTCTCTGATCTGCATCCCTCTTTGTTCAGGCACTAAGTTTTGTCTTCCATCCCCTACAAACTGAAGCTGTTAGTTATTGGATGTGGGCAGATGTCCTTAAGATAGTTTTATGTCTTGGTGCTCAGTTGCTTCTCTGGATTTGGATTTTTGCATTATTTTTGTATCAGAAAGCTTTTCTGGTTATTGTCCATATTGCCAGACAGAAATGACTTGACTTTTTAAAATTCATTTTTTTCCTCATCTTGTCATGAGAATAAACTGAAATCGTTTTAGTAGTACTAAGCCAAGGAGATAAGCTGACTTTATTAAACATCTTACCCAGAATCAAATATCCAAAAGACTAATCAGATCATTATTTGCATATTCACTATTCATAGAGTGTAATAGTATATGGTATAGATGAATAGTTTGTAACATCCCACACATGTATAGTGCCATGTATAATACTATGCGAAAATTATTGATACTCATTATAATGACTTTGAAGCATCATAAGGCACAAAGTATCTTGTACATAATATGTTCAGTATATAGTTTTTATATTGTCACTTGATAATCCATGCATGGTAATTCATTTACCTAGAATATTCTGATTCTTAGAGCATTCCATTTTCATTGTGTTTGCTGTGAAATGTATTTACTATTAGGAATAAAATGTCTCCTAAGTACGATAAAGTATAACAAGTATATTGTTTGTCCTTAGTTACCGTAGAGAGTTATTTTGTGAGGCTTAGACAGCTTCAGATATTTTTGTTGTTGTTCAGTAAACCAGTTACATCTTAATATCTGATCTGCTTTTGAACTTCTCAAAAGAATATTCATGGCCCCCTGATAAATTCTTCATTATAATGAAATACACAGTTTTATATTGTTTGTTCTCATAACTTATTAAAACATTTACTGTGTATGCTTAGGAAGAAGAAGCAGACATTGAAGGAATTCAGTATAAAACACTACGAACATTTCACCATGGAGTCAGGGTTGATGGCATAGCTTGGAGCCCAGAGACTAGACTTAATTCATTGCCTCCAGTAATCAAGTAAGTTTAACATTGTCAAGGAAAGGCAAAAGATTAGAAAATTTCAGCTCTGGTTATAAATACTTTACAACAGCATAGTCCCAGTTGTGGGGAAAAGAGCTACAGTTGACGCCTGAACAGCAAGGCAGGGGGTGGTTATAACCTGAGTATAATTTATAAACAGCACTCCCTATCCAAGGTTCCTCCACATCTGAGGATTCAACCAACCACAGACTGTGTAGCAGTGTAGTATTTACTATCGAAAAATATCCACATATAAGTAGACCTGTGGTATTCAAACTCATGTTGTTCAAGGGTCAATTTGTACTTTATTTCCCTACAACTTTTAATTTCATCTCCAAGAAAGCCTTGGACAAGAGAAGGCATTTCCCTGCTGGCTTTGTTCTATTTCTTCCAATGGCTCTTAACTAATCATTGAAAAGGCATGGTAGCAGAGATCTACCAACATATCCAGGTCTATAGATTAGGAGCCTTCTATAATTTAAACTTTATTTAAATTAAATAAACTTAGGGGACTTCCATGGCAGTCCGGTGGTTAAGACTCCACGTTTCCACTGCAGGGGGCACGGGTTTGATCCCCGGTCAGAGAACTAAGATCCTGTACGCCACGTGGCTCGGCCAAAAAAATAAATAAATATAATTAATTAATTAATTAATTAAACTAAATGTATCAGTTGAGAAAAAATGGTTAACTTTAATGCAGTCAGAACTTGAGAAATTTAGATCCATATGATACTCATTTTATCTGAAGACAATTGGAAATAAACTTTGTTTTTCAATATATAAATATAACTTCTGTTTCTTCCTCAGCCATAATATGACATGCTGAGAATCTAAAAATTTTAAGATTGAAGGCAAAGTAGTTAAAAAAATAGTTGTTTATTGATTAGATTTTGTTTTTTAATGTAACATACACTGATGTACTTCTAAACAGTACCTTAAATGTTACAGTCAGTGTGAATAATACTCCAGCTTTTAGTAGATAGAAGTATATCAGCTTTTATAGATATAAAAAGTTTATCAGCTTCTGTCTAATTTATTGAATTTAATATAAAAGTAAGAAGGCTTATGGATAACTGAAGAAGGCAAAGACTAAGATATATAACTATTTTTAATATCTAAAATTATTAACTATTTATAATATCTAATATTGACCTAGCTAAATAAAGATGCCCATGCTTTTCTGCCTTTAAGAAAAAGTTAAACATTAAATTCATGTGGTGATTTATAATAAAATTCTACACGTTTCTTACTGAAGAGACAAATCCAATATACTAATTTTTGTATGTTTTCCAAAGATATTTAAGTGCCTCCTACTTTGAGTAATAGTTGTAATAACACTTTTTACAACAGAGCCACAGCATCCCCTTTCTGCCCAAACAAAAGCATGATTATTAGTTATGAAAACAGCTTTGGTGGTTGGAGGTGGGGAGAACTTTCACTTAGGCTAAAAATGGGTTTGTTTTCATTTTCTTACTTCCAGATTTTGCACTTCTGCTGCTGATATGAAAATTAGAGTATTTACTTCAGACCTTCAAGATAAAAATGAATACAAGGTATGTTGACAAGTATAATTTGTAAATCTTTATTTTAAAACATATTTATTATTTTTGCTTTTTTGATTGGATTTATCCCAATTTAAAATGACTTTATGGTTACCTTTAAAATATGTAGTTTAGAATCTCATTTACTCTATTTTAGGCTGTAGTAAGTAACTAGGATCATAGTAAGGGCTGCAGATTATAAATCTGATATCACTTATTAAATTAAAATATTAGGTAGACACAGCAAATGAGGGATAATTAGAAATTCAGTATAATAGACATGAACACACATAGAGTAAGAGTTGAACTTGAAGGGAACAAACACAGTACGGCCTAGTGAGAGGCAGGACTACAAAGTGGCTAAAAGCACAGACACAGGAGCCAGACCACCCGGCTTTGAAGCCCAGCTCTACCACTTTAGTAATAGTGTGACTTTGGTCAAATTCCCAATCTCTTTGTGCTCATTTCCTTACCTGTAAAATGGGGATGATCATAGCTTCTGCCTCATAAGTCAGACAAAGACAAATACTATGTGATCTCACTTATAGGAGAAATTTTTTTAAAAGCTGAACTCATAGAAACTGAATAGAATGGTGGTTGTCAGGGCCTGGGGAGTGTGGGAAATGGGGAGATGATGATTGAAGGGTACAGACTTCCAGTTATAAGTGGAATAAGTTCTGGGGATCTACTGTACATCATGATGAGTATAGTTAACAATACTGTATTATATACTTGAAAGTTGCTAAGAGAGTAGATCTTAAATGTTCTCACCACAAAACAAGAATGGTAATTTTATGAGGTGATAGAGGTATTAACTAACCCTATTGTGGGAGTCATTTCACTAATCCTATTATGGTAATCGTTTCACAATATATATGTATATCAAATCATCATGTTGTATACCTTAGACTTACACAGTGTTATATGTCTCAATAAAGTGGGAGGGGAATTCATTAAATAAATACCTCTCAGTTTGGATTGAAACTGAATCATGTTTTTTATAAGAACAGTATTGCCTTCTTGACTTTCTAGTAAATCAAAACTATGAATAATGTTATAAAACAAAGATAAACTATAAACCTGTCCAATCATTTAGAAAACAGTAAAAGTTATGCTCTAAACTATATACAGTGGGCTATATACAATTTTACCATAATACAGTGCACTGTATATATTAATTTAAAGCTGTATCAGTGACTGTACAAATGGCACATATAACTTCGACTCATCAAAAGTCAATAGTTACTAACAATTATTGTTAGTTATAATAGACATTAAATATTTAATGTTAATTTGATTTGGCTTGTAGACTGTGACCTAAGCTCTGAAGAATGATTTGGAGGACCTGGGTTTGTTAAACTTACACAGGAATGTTTGAATCAAATCCTTTTTTTTTCCTAATGACATATCTCCAAATAGTAAACAGTACCAAATAGAACCACTTTATTAATCTTACAACTGAGATCAAATTCAAGTGTTTGGAAGGAAAATAGGAAGCAAAAACAATATCTATTAAAATATTTAAATATCTGATATCTGACAGACCTGTTTAGGATTTCAGTTGTAAAGATTTAGACTGATTGGACCTGCCTGCTTGCATAGTCCTCTACCTTATAACTTCCCATTTATTTCTTCTGTGGCCAGAAGAGAATTGCTGGGTGGTTGTGGTAATGGGCTTATAATACTAGCTGTCTCCAGTGCTGGCAGTCACATTGAGCAAGTGAATAAAGACAGTAGAAGGTGAAGTCCATGCTATGTATTTATTAGGGAGCAGCCAGTGTACAGAGCAGCAGGTATAAGGTAAAAAATTGAAGGGGACTCTATTTCAGAGCCCCTAGAAAGTTCTTCTAACTTTAACTTTTATTTAACCTTTATGTAATGAGTGAGAAATGAGGTGATATGAGGACAGGTACAGTTTAAAAAAAAAAAGTCTCTGTTTTTGTAAGAAATGCATACTAGAAAAGAAAGATCAAGCTAATAACAGTGTGTTGAATGATCAGCTTCTTTCCAGGATAAACCTAGAAAGGTGGGTATATAAATCATGTTTTAAAAACAGCAGATTGCTTAAGAAATATTTATAGACAAGAGAAGCATGCAGTGAAAGCAATGAAGTAAAAATATTAGGTAGGAATATTGTAGGTTATTTTCCTGTGTTCTTACTAACTTTTCCCCTTATGTCAGGTTTTAGAGGGCCATACAGATTTCATTAATGGTTTGGTATTTGATCCCAAAGAAGGCCAAGAAATTGCAAGTGTGAGTGATGATCATACCTGCAGGTATGTTGCTTATATAATTTACAGCCAAATTTTTGAATTTTCATCTTATTTTAATGAGAATTACACTTTAAAAATTAGAGAAAATGCAAACTAATATATATATTCCACAAAATGTTATAAAGGAAGCATACTTTATTTAAAATGTAAGTATGACACCAACATGAGTTTCAAAACCAGTGAGTTGAGTTCTCATCCCATTTAGTGGAAACTTCCCTTGCTGATTCATGGGTGCCCCTCTGCCTCTTATTTTAGATGTGCACATTTATGAAATCTAAATATATATTAGGTCAAACAGTGGACACAATGAATAGGATAATAAAAGGCATTTGCCATATTGTGAAGTTATTTCATAGATCCTATCTGATAAGTTAGTGTTTAATAATGAACTGAGAATCTCATTTGCTAGAGCAAGACTCGCGGGAAATTTAGTGTTTTGACAAATTCGAAAGTCTGTATAAAGTTTTTCTGTAGATACAATACATTACAATATCACATTCTTCCACCTCACCCCCTAGTTTGGAACAGATGGGGTGGCTATAACGTTTTAATAGTGCCTAAAGCTGGAGAATATCACAACTAAAGAACGAGATGAAGAGCAAGAGTAGGAGGTGGAAATAAGCTGAAGAGTCAGGAGTGAAGCAGTCATTAGAGGAGTGACAGTTGCTTCATTTGCTTTGACAGTACTGTGAGCAAAAAGAACCACCAAAAAAAAAAAAAAAAGAAAAAAAAGCGCTGCTCTGCTATTTTGCATAGCTTTAATGTTTGATAAAGGTATGACAAAATTGTTAGTAAATACTTGTATACATATAAAACTACTAAATATGTGTTCTTTCACATTGGAAGTAAAGCCACTAGCTTCTTTTTAAATTTTAGTCTTCTCAGTAGCTCATCTTTTTAAAGTTATAGAGTCATAGGCCATTATTTTTTATAAAATTTTCATGTCAAGGACATGAAAGATTTGCATGACATTAAGATTGTAGGGTCCCAAGTGTTAAAAAAAAAACTAAGTTTGTATAGAGACGGAAAAGTAAGTGGGGCCATTTTTAATGTAAAACTTAAATTAGATCACTAGAAAGAAATAATGACGTTTTAATTCTCTAACACACGGAGCATCCTAATCACAAGCATTTGGAATAATGAAACCTGAGAAGGGGGAAAATTAGTGTCTTTGCAAGCCAAGGAATAGCCTCTGAATAGTGAACAACAGCCAGAGAGACCTGGGATTACATTCAGAGATCCGTGATTTTTTTCTTGTAGGAGGCTTTGGGATTTTCATAGAATAGTAAAATTGTCCTAAAATATAGGGGACTGACAGAGGGTGGCCAACTTTTTGTCAAGTCAGAAGAATTTTTTAAAGTTCTGCTGCCTTCTATTATTACCATCATTTTATTTAAAAAAGAACATTATTACTCTAAAAAGGGGAAAGAACTTAACTTCAAAGTAAGTCCTTTAATTTAAATAAACATAATTTTTTTTTTTTTTTTTTTTTTGAAATTTACTATGTTGCTCCTAACTGTCTTACTTTGCTAGGCTGTGGTTGATGGTGTTATTGTTCAGTGAATACTTACTCTCCCTTCCCCGCTCCTGTGGAAGGAGGTTTTCCCACTTTGTTGGGCTTAGCCATGTGACTTGTTTAAGCCAGTGTAATGTTAGCAGGTGTGACTCAAGCAGACACTTTAAATGTTTTACATGGTTTGTCCTGACCAACTGTCCTCTGTCTTCTCCTATAATATAAGCATGTCCTGGATAGCTACTGGCCTCAGAATGTAAAGCACATTAAGCAGATATGGAACCCTCTGGCATGAAATAGAACTTCCCACAGACCCATGAGCAAGAAATGTATGCTTATTTTTCTAAGTCTCTGAAATTTTGGAGGTTGGTAACATCATTGTAGCAATAGCTGGAGAGCTAAATTTAGAATTTATCAGCTTAATTTGCCAACCAGAAGGGCATTTCTGATTGGCTTTTAAAGTCAAATTTCTTGGGCTGAAAGCTAAACAATATAGATAAGATTTTTAACAGAAAAAGAAGATATAAGTAAATCAAGTTTAAGGAAGAGTAGTAACATACACTCTCAAAGTAACAAAGGAAAGAAGGAATTCTGAGGGGACAAACTACAACAGAAAACTGTTTCAGTACAACTGTCTTTATAAACTCAAAGTACAGAATTGCCAAGTTACAAATAAAGACACCAGCCAAATGGCAGCTGTGCAATCTGAGCAGGTGAAATAGCCATTTACATCCCAGGAATCATTCCTGTCACTGTACTAAAGTAATGCCTACCATAGTCTGGGTCTCTATGTTGTTGGTAAAGATACCTTAGTGATATCCTTGTCCAATCATACGCAAAGCCTGTGTCATCTTGGGAGTAGTATTATATGCTGGTGATACCATGCTTTAAAATGACATGCTAAATAGAATAACTAGACTGAAGTTCAGTAAAGAAGTAGAGGATTTTAACAACATTTTAAACCAACTGGACATATACAAAACACTCCACACACTCCCAACATCAGCAGAATACACATTCTTCTCAAGTGTACCTGGAACACTCTTTAGAATAAACCATATGTTTGTCCTCAAAATAAATCTACATAATTTTTTTAAAGATTGAAATCATACAAAGTATCTTCTTTGATCACAGTGGAATGAACTAGAAATCATTAACAGAAGGAAAATACAACATCTACAGATACATGGAAATTAAATAACAAACTGTCATTAATTAGCCAGTGGGTCAAGAAGGAAATCACAAGGGAAATTAGAAAATACCTTGAGATGAGTGAAAATGAAAACACAACATACAGATTTATGGGATGCAGTAAAAGCAGTGCTCAGAGGGAAATTTATAGCTGTGAGCACCTACGTTGAAGAAAGAACTCAAATCAGTAACCTAAATTCACACCTTAAGAAGCTAAAAAAAAAGAATAAAGACACCCAAAGCTAGCAGAAGTAAGGAAATGATAAAGATTAGAGCAGAGATGAACAACATAGGGAATGGAAAACAATAGAATCAATGACACCAAAAGATGTTTCTTTGAAAAGATATAACAAAATTAACATATATAGCTAAAACATATTATAGCTAAAATTAATTAGCTAGACAGACGAAGAGAGAACACTACAAATGGTAAAATCAGAAAAAGCGGGGACGTTACCACCAACCTTACAGAAATGAAAAGGATTATAAGAGAATACTACGAATAGTTATACACCAACAAATTAAATAACCTAGGTGACATGGACAAATTCCTGGAAACACGAAACTGCCAAAACTCAAGGAAAAAATAGAAAATCTGAATAAACTTATAACAAATAAATTGAATCAGTAATCAAAAATTTCCCAACAAAGAAAGGCCAGGACAGGATTCTTCACTGGTAAATTCTACCAAACATTTAAAGAAGAATTAACCACCAGTCTCTCAAATGCTTCCAGAAAGTAGAATAGGAAGAAACACTTTCTAACTCATTCTGTAAGGCCAGCATTATCCTGATACCAAAACCAGACAAAGACATCCCAAAAAAAGAAAACTGCACACCAATATTCCTTATAAATAGAGATGCAGAATCCTCAACAACATCCAGCTAAAACTAGAAAACTCTGAGAAGAAAACCAGCAAATGTTTATGACCTTGGATTTGGCAATGGTTTCTTAAATATCACACCAAAAACACATTTATTAAAAATAAATACATAAATTGGACTTCATCAGAATTTAAAACTCTTGGACACCAGAGGACCCTATCAAGAGAGTTAAAAGACATCCCGCTGAATGGGAGAAAATACTTGCAAATTATATATCTGATAAGGGTCTTATACAAGATATATAAGGAACTCTTATAATTCAACAATAAGGAGACAAACAACCCAATCAAAAAGGGCAAAGGACATGAGTAGACAATTCTCTAGAGAAGATATACAAGTAGCTGACAAGCACGTGAAAAGATGCTGAATGTCATTAGGGAAATGCAAATCAAAAACAAAACGAAATACCACTAACACTCACTAAAATAACTATAAACAAAAAGTCAGGAAAAAAACAAGTGTTGAAGAATGTGAAGAAACTGAAACCCTCATTGTTTTCTGGCAGGAATGTAAAATGGTGCAGCCGGCATGGAATAGAGTTTGGCAGTTCCTCAAAAAGTTAAACATGTGACCCAGCATTTCCAATCCTAGGTATATACCCCAAAGAATTAAAAACAGGTGTTCATTCAAACAAAAACTTGAAAAGGAATGTTCCTAGCAGCACTATTTACAGTAGCCAAAAGGTGGAAGCAACCCAGATATCCATCAGTAAATGAATGGACAAACAAAATGTGGTGTATCCATACACTGAAATAGTATTCAGCTATAAAAAAGAATGAAGTACAGATACATGCTACACCATGGGTGAAACTTGAAAACACAATGCTAAGTAAAAGAAGCCATACATAAAATATTCTATGATTCCATTATATAAAATCTCCAGAAGAAGCAAATCCATAGAAACAAAACAGATTGGTAGTTGCCAGGAAGTTGGAGGACAAGGACTTAGGAGTGACTGCTTAATGGGTACAGTGTTTCCTTTTGGAATAATGAAAATGTTCTAGAACTAAATAGTGGTGGTGGTTGCAGAACATTGTGAATGTGCCAAGTGTCCCTTTACACTTTAAAATGATTAAAATGGGGAATAAAATAAGTGAATAAAATTTTTTAAATACTAAGCTTTATTATGTTGTCCTACAATATGGAGCAGTGCTACAATATGGATTCTTAAACATTTTGTACTATAAAGAGCAGAAGAAATGTTTCTCTGACTCTGACAACTCAAAAAAAATTATTTTAAATACATTGTTGATCTGTGCATATTTTCTGATGTTTGACTCTGGCATTTTCGTATTATAATCAGCTAAGAGATTTGTGCCCTTAGGGACTCCATTTCAAAACAATCTGTCCCCTGAGCAGGTTCATAAAGCTTGTGTATTTTGTTGAAAATATCCAAATTCTGAATCAGAATGAAGATAGTCTCACTTGTACTAGTGTGTCAGTGTATCCATTAAAAAGTTATCACTTGTTGGGCTTCCCTGGTGGCGCAGTGGTTGGGAGTCCGCCTGCCGATGCAGGGGACACGGGTTCGTGCCCCGGTCCGGGAAGATCCCACGTGCCGTGGAGCGGCTGGGCCCGTGAGCCATGGCCGCTGAGCCTGCGCGTCCGGAGCCTGTGCTCCGTAACGGGAGAGGCCACAGCGGTGAGAAGCCCGCGTACCACAAAAAAAAAAAAAAAAAGTTATCACTTGTTTATCTCTTGATATAGAGAATGAATGTGTAGAGAATAAATTAATATAGAGACTAGTTCATTCAGTCAGCAAATATCAAGTGTCTACTATGTGCCAGGTACTGTGCTGGGTATTTGGTAATCACTGATACATTTTTAAACCTGTGAATAATCATTTCAGAACCATTTTAAACTTCTCTAAGACTGACAAAAGTATTTTATTTTCTATAAATGAATTACAGTATTAATAAGTAAATATTACTAAATATTTTATGGAGTGCTTTACTGCATACTAACCAACACTAAGTGCCTTACCTGTGTAAATTTATTTAATTTTTACAGCAACTCCAAGATAGGTACAATTTTTTCCCTCATTTTACAAGATGGGAAGGCAGGACATAGAGAGGCTAATAATTTGTGGAAAGGGACATAGCTATTAAGGAGAGGAACTCAAATATCAAGCAGTGTGGCTCTAGTACCTGCACTCTTAATTCACTCACTCTTCTGCCTGAGTGGCAATTTTTTTTTTTTTTGGCTGTGCTGTCTTCCTTGCTGCGCAGGGGCTTTCTCTAGTTGGAGCGAGCAGGGGCTACTCTTTGTTGCGGTGCGTGGGCTTCTCATTGCAGTGGCTTCTCTTGTGGCGGAACACAGGCTCTAGGCGCACAGGCTTCAGTGGTTGCAGAGCACGCTGGCTCAGTAGTTGTGGCTCACAGGCCCTAGAACGCAGGCTCAGTCGTGGCGCACAGGCTTAGTTGCTCCACAGCATGTGGGATCTTCCCGGATCAGGGCTCAAACCCGTGTCCCCTGCATTGGCAGGCAGATTCTTAACTACTACAGCACCAGGGAAGCTCCTGAGTGGCAATTTTCAAATTCACTCTGAGAAGATGGTATTTGTATCTAATAATATTTTAGATGTTTATTACTTCTCTGCATTCTCTAATATGACTTCATTTTTATCTAAGATTCCATCTAGTTTTAGTATTCTATAATCCCTGCAAGTTTATAAAAAAATTGAATTGTCATTTAACTCAGTGGTTCCTTATCAGTCCCAATACCCCTTTTTAAACAAACATTTTCTAATGTCTACTATATAATCTTAAATGAAACTCATGGAAAATATAACCTATCAAAATATATAATTGTAAAAAAATTTATTTTAATTGCACATTTCTGTTAAATACTAATAATATTTTAAATAAAATAGTATTTTAACTATACTACACATTTCTGTAAAAAACATTGTTATAGGATAACAGCTCAGTGTATATGCTCAGATACAACTGCATAAGAAGAAATAGTGAAGTGTAGTCTTTGTCACTCTTTACAAGGAATAAATTTGAGTATCAGAAAAATAAGATAACAGGAAAATGTAAGGCAGAGAGGCAAAGCTGTCAAGTTACACAGTTCCAGGGATGTGGCTTGCAGAGTACGATGTAAATAGTGCCATCTGGAGTTTTGCAGTGTCATAGCCTTGGGCAAAACTAGTTATTAGAATAAAAACTCAGTAGTAATTTTTAAAATTTTACAATGGGAAGTGAAAGAGTATGGAAATAATGCTAATCAAAATAGAAATAACATGACAAGACAAATTATAGGATATCACATTGAAAAAATAAGGAAGGATAACATTCTTGCAAATCAGCCAGTTTTTATATGGGTAGTATCAAAATAATTCACTGTTATGTCAGGGGATGGAGTACTAACAAAATTGCAAAAAACATATCTCCTATCTTGAAATGGCCCCACCTTTTGAGGTATTTCTAAATTTTACTCTGATATTCAAAAGTCATGTAGAATGTCTAGCATCCCTGGTTACCTTTCACTAAATGCTTGTAGCACCCAATCATTAGGACAACCAAAAATGTCCCCTAGGTGTTAGAATCCCCCCCTGTTGAGAATCGTTGATTTAGATAATAATAAGTGACCAGGCCCTATTCTAAGTGTTTTAATGATTTAAATTCATTTAATCCTCAAAAACCTTATTTGATAGATTCTCTCATTCAAGAAGTTTTAGTCTTTTTGTATTATTGAAAAAGCAGGTGTTCATATTACCTGTATGTTCTGATCAAAATCAAACATTATGTCTAGAGTAGACTGCTCTGGCCTTTTCACTAATAAGGTATTTTGCAAGGCCAGCCATGCTTTACTACCTTAGAGTCATCTCAGAACAAGAAGAGAGCCCTTGTGTTAGGTATTCAGTGAGTAAGTGGGTGAAGGAATGAATACAATTCTGTATCTGTCACCACATCTTTATTAAAAAGATGCCATTACCAAAACATCTGACAGGAGATGTGTTTAAGAAAAGAAATTCCCAAGTAAATCATAAGATTGCAAGGCATTTGGCCTCATGTGCTACACCATTTCTTTCTTCTTTTTTTTAAAAAATTTATTTATTTATTTTTTTGTCTGTGTTGGGTCTTTGTTGCTGTGCACGGGCTTTTTCTAGTTGCGGCAAGGTGGGGCTACTCTTCGTTGCAGTGCACGGGCTTCTCATTGTGGTGGCTTCTCTTACTGCACGGCACGAGCTCTAGGCGCATGAGCTTCAGTAGTTGTGACACACGGGCTCAGTAGTTGTGGCGCACGGGCTTAGTTGCTCTGCGACATGTGGGATCTTCCCCAACCAGGATTTGAACCCATGTCCCCTGCAGTGGCAGGCAGATTCTTAACCACTGCGCCACCAGGGAAGTCCCTACACCATTTCTTTTATGGTCCCTCATCAAGACCACCACATGCAGGTATGCCATATATACACATATATATGCACAGGAAAATACAAATACTAGTACTTCAAATTATGACCCAGCATCATCCAAAGAAGGTTAACATTATTACAATATTTGAGAGGTAAATAAGTGCATATTTAGAAAAATTTATTATCCCCTTCTTCCAGAAGAAGGTAAAAATGGTATTTAAGTATTTAATGGGTTAAGCTTATTATTTTAAAAACTCACTAATACAGAACATCTTATTCCCAGTCAGTGCCAAATAACAGATGTTCTTGTATATTAAAAACAGTACCGTTCTGTAAGAACAAGTCAGACCAACAAGTATTTATTAAACACATTTAGTATAGCCAACATTTAGTACTTTGGGGGATACAGAAGAAATAGAAGACCCAGTACTCACTGTAACTACAAAGGATGTCAGAACTAAATCCATTTCCTCCTCCTCCTCCCCAATAATCTTTTAAAATATTAGATAAAATTTATGGTGAAGGAAAATTGGCTTTGAGAAACCAAGGAATTCTTAGTTTAAGACTAAAATAATAGAGGCATGTAATGTGCCATTCACTTTGTCTATGAAACTTGGAATATTAGTTGCCATGTTCTAGCTGTCATCATTTTTAACAAGAATGAGAGAAAGGGTGGGAAATAAAAAATGATCTTTTTTTTTTTTAGAAATATAACCAACTTACTGGATAAGGGAATACTAAATTACATATGATACTCACTAAGTCAGTAGTGTCATTTTTTGAAAATTATTACAAGAGAAAAAGAATGTTTATCAAATATCTTATATATATATCCCATGGTAGCTGAGTTGTTTCCATATCACTTCTGCTCATTTATATTTGAGTCTTCAAGATCCATAGTTAAGGCAGACTGTTCTCCCCCAACCCCACCCCAGTTGAGATCACAAAGTAAGTGATCTTTTTAAAAATAGTCCCTGGTGGCGCAGTGGTTAAGAATCCACCTGCCAATGCGGGAGACACAGGTTCAATCCCTGGTCCAGGAAGATCCCACATGCTGCAGATTAACTAAGCCCATTTGCCACGACTACTGAACCCGCGTGCCTAGAGCCCATGCTCCACAATAAGAGAAGCCACTGCAATGAGAAGCCCACGCACCGCAACGAAGACCCAATGCAGCCAAAAAATAAATTAAAAAAAAATTTTTTTTAATAAATAAAAATAGTCCTTGTGTGGGAAACAGAGAAAGAAAGGGACTGAGAGCCTTCTGAAGGTAAGCCAATGAAGCATTCCTTGGGAGATCAATCTCCATTTAGGAGCAGTTAAACTATGCCTGAATAATTACAGGTACAAAGTGAAATCAGAAGAATGTGTATTATTCATGATAATGTTATGGTTAAATAATTCCAGAAATAAGGTTTTCTGCTTGTCTTCTAAAATTCCCTCTAGTTTTTTATAGCATTTTGAATCAAGATCAATCATTGCATAGTTCTAATAAGAGCTTTAAGAGTGAAATAAAAGAGACAATTTGTGTTGAGTTTACCTCTAATGAATGAAACATAAGGATTCAATGTCTTTATAAGAAGCATTCAAAAATTCTAGTAAAACCTTTTGATCACATTTGCAGATCTTCTTTAATTCAAGGCAATGAAATAGTGTGTTAATGAAAGATTATAATAGAGTAAAAGTTATAAAATGATGAAAGAATTTTCTGAAATTTTATATGATCGTGAACTGGTAATACCACTCTCTAGTATTTAACTCTCTGTTCTCTCATGTGCTCTCGTAGATGAAATATAAAACCAGTACTTCAAAGTGTATTACCATATCAGTGATCGCAGTAACTTAAGCTTGCTTTATGTAGCCATTGTGTGGTTGTAATAAGTGAATTGTATAAATGAGAATCATATCCATGAACATTTTTCAGGTTTATTTTGAAAGTGCATTTATGTAACTATTAAAGAGTACCTTCCCTCCTTTATAGCATATAGTCAAATTTCAGTTGCCAAGTATATCAAAATTTTTCTTGGAAATAATGAAAGGCTAATATTTCCTGGGTAATATTACTGGTGTTTGTGTTAAGGTTTATGCTAGTTAAAGGAAAAGTCCTTTTATTCTAAATTCCTTGAAGATGAAATAACTAAATACGATCTGTTTTGAAAACTACCATATGGTATTTCTTTGCAGTTGAGAGTTTAATTTTCAGGTTTATTTTTTTTAATCTTTATTGGAGTATAATTGCTTTACAATGGTGTGTTAGTTTCTGCTGTATAACAAAGTAAATCAGCTGTACATATACATATATCCCCATATCTCCTCCCTCTTGCGTCTCCCTCCCACCCTCCCTATCCCACCCCTCTACGTGGACAGAAAGCACCGAACTGATCTCCCTGTGCTATGTGGCTGCTTCCCACTAGCTATCTATTTTACATTTGGTAGTGTATATATGTCCATGCCACTCTCTCACTTTGTGCCACCTTAGCCTTCTCCCTCCCCCTGTTTGTGGTTTATTTTTAAATATGACAAAATATCTCACAATTCCTATCCTTCAAAAATCTGTTTGTCTATGTAAGTTGAATAAGATGTCAGTTCTCCTCTGGGGTGGCCTCAGGTAGTGTCTCACCTCTGTGATGGTAAATTGGTAGTTTCTGCTGCATTTGTTTATAGTTTTAAGAAAAAAATGAAGGAACAACATGTAAGCTTGTAAGATTTTTTTTAACCCCTCCAAGCCTTCATGAAGATGTACAATAGTAGATTGTTTTCTGAACAGTGTAGTTGGTTTATTAGTGTTATATT